>NW_025130307.1:0-1132 GCF_004010195.1 Chiloscyllium plagiosum | reverse complement strand
TAACCTTTTGTGTATACCCCATCTGGCCCAGGAAATTTATCCATCCTTATGCTTGTAATTCAATCAGTCTGTATTTCCCCTCAACCAGTCTACACCCTGTCCAACTAATTGATTGACTGCTTTCCTTTTAAGTGCTGCCTTGCTGAGCAAGTATGGTTCCCAAAGGCCTGCAAATCACAGAATCAAAAAAAGGAATGCACCAATGCCTTCCTGATAAAGAGCTCATGCCAGAACTATCGACTCTCCTGCTCCTTGGATGCTGTGCTTTTCCAATACCACACTTTTCGACTCTGATCTCCATCAACTGCAGTCCTCACTTTCTCCATTACTGAGGGTTGGCCCCTCTGCACACTGAGGGGGGGGGGGAATTAACCATCAGAAACTCATTGTATGTGGAGCTGACTGCTCAGTTCTGGAAAGTTGCACTTGATGAATACATTCTTTTTTCAAAAAAAAATTACAATTTAACAAATATTCATTCAGTCCCAGAGTTACAAATTTGGTTCATGGTTTGGGCAGCCTGCTAACAAATAGTGAATGATAGAGGAACTCCGATACACAGAGTATTCCAGGTGTTATATTCCAGCTTACATTAATGCTGGGAGTATTATCAGACAGACTGTTGTGACAATGGCATGAGTCGACATGTGGAGGTGGAATATTTTTGCCAACACAGAGACGTGTTTGAGGGAGATCAGGGCTAACAACTCAGTATTCTGTTGTACTGGAACTATAGTCAGGACAGGAGAGGATGTTAAAGAGGAGGTGGTGTTGCATTATTCATTAAAGAACAGTTACTGCAGTAAGGAGGGACGATATCTTTAACGTGTCTTCAAATGAGGCATTATGGGTCGAGGTGAGGTTCCAAACGATGACAGGAACACTGCTGGGGATATTTTATAGAGCCCCAGAAAGATGAAAATGCAGGAGCAAATATATAACCAATTCACTGAGGTGTGAAGGAAACCAGGCTGGATATGTTACAGAGATTGGAAAGCAAAGCTGGAGATGTTACAGGGAGAGAGGAAAGCAATGTTTAAGATGTTACAAGGAGAGAAGAAAGTACGGCTCGATATATTACAGAGAGATAGGAAAGCAAGCTGGAGATGTTGCAGAGAGAGGAAAGCAAGGC
>NW_025130306.1:0-1132 GCF_004010195.1 Chiloscyllium plagiosum | reverse complement strand
AAGCCTGGTGACAGAGTGCCTAATATCGGTTCCTTCACCCTCCCGCCATTTGGGGAGGGCCGAAGTACAAGCTGCCACGGGCCAGGATGCCGCATGTGGAGACTCTGAAACATCCACGTCCCAGCAACTGAGTAAGGAGCAATGCTGAGTGAAGGGCAATTCTCACTTTAAACCCACTGACAGTTCCGTTTCTGTAGAATCCATCGCACTGATGCCATCTCCCTTTTGTGTCGAGGTGATAGGAATGGAACCCACGGTCTCGGTGGGCAGGAGGGTGGGCTCACATCACATCGTCTCCATCACCTCCCAGGAAAAGAGCACGGAGGCTCTCTCCTACAACTCCTCCTGTAAACTGAAACTAGTCTGTTATATTTACTGCTCTCCCCACTTATCCTGACATCTTCAATAATCTGTGCTCATACGCACCCAGCGCCCTCTGCTCCTACACACCTTTCTAACGGTACAGAATCTTTTATATTGACTTTCTCAGTTATTCCTTCCAAAGTGCATCACCTGACACTGCTTTGCATTGAATCTAATCTGCCATTAACCTGAATACTACACTTACGTGTCATTGTCATGCTGAATTTCTTCACTGTCCTCCACACACTTTATCATTCTTCCAGGTTTGGTATCTGCAAACATTGAAATTGTCCTAGAGTCATACTTCACACAGAAATACTGACGCACTCACTATTTTAAGCAAGTGATATACTAACACATTCCCTAAGGACTGACTTAAATACTGACACACACCAGAAAGAATAATTAAAATATTGACAAGGTTACCATGGAACAAGAGAAATACTGACAAACAGTCCATGTCCGCATTAGTTTCTGTGAATTTGTGAGTGACTCTGTGTCTCTGTATTAGTATGTGTCTATCTGCATGCATCAGTGTGAGGCGCGTCGGGAAGTCTCTACGGTGTTATAAGTGATGCAATATCCCCCTGACACGATCTGAGGAAGGGTCCTTTCATTTCTGTCCACAAATGCTGCCAGACTTGCTGAGCTTTCCGTTGCTGTCAGTTTCTGTTAGCCTCCCCATACCACAGTGGAGTGGAGAGTGAAAATCATCAGGGATTCAGTTTGGGAGGGCCAGAGGGCGGGCATCAGCTCACAGCACCATCAA
>NW_025130305.1:0-1132 GCF_004010195.1 Chiloscyllium plagiosum | reverse complement strand
AGTTTTGGAATCGGTGTTGTTGCCGAGAAGTGAATGGGTTGGGGAGGTGTACCACGGGCAGTCTGAACAGTTGGCACGCGCCCAGACAGATGACCTGAGTTGGCGAGGGCCGTTGCTGGGGAGCGTGCAAGCGAATGTAGGTTAATAGAAGCCCCGGGCCTTCAATTATCTTTATCATCTTGCGACTGACTAGCGTCCCAGCGAGATTCTTCATAATTAATGTAGGTTAATAGAAGCCCCGGCCTTCAATTATCTTTATCATCTTGCGACTGACTAGCGTCCCAGCGAGATTCTTCGTAATTAGTTCAAGGCCTAACCCCCGTGGGGCCTGGAAGTTGAAGCTGCAGCCTGATTGACCAAAACAAAATGGAGCCTGGACCACTTGACGTGTCAAAGCAGCGCCTGACCGGAGGCGAGGTCGGGCGGGTGTATCCAGGGGCCTGGTTTTTAGGCCCCTCTCCATCGGTTACTATGGAAACCAGGCCCACAATCAAAAGGCAGGCCTTCTCTCTCTCTCTCTCTCTCTCCCCCTCCCCGTTTCCGGGAGACCGTGGTCAGGAAGGGATCATGGGAGGGGTGGACGCAGGGGCGTCTTTCGGACGTTGCCCCGATCCTCCCACGCGGCCTCCTGTTCTCCGCCTGGGGCAAGGCATGCTGGGTGTTTCCAGAGGTCAGGGCGGTCTGTACAACAGACGAGGGACTCCGAGAGAGGGAGTCTATACTGAGATCTCCTCAAAATGACCGGTGGGGGTGGCGTCCGAAGGCGCACGTTGACACGAACGAGAGAAAAAATTGGTGGAAGGCATTACTCACGAGCACGGTGAAGGGAGAGAGAGAGAGAGAGAGAGGGGGAGAGAGAGAGAGACAGACAGAGAGAGAGGGGGAGAGAGAGAGAGAGAGATAGAGAGAGAGAGAGAGGTCAGGGTTGGAATTTCTCAGTGGGTCAACGTTGAATGAGAATTCAGACCATGAAGTGCAGGTTCATAGCCCCTTGAAAGTGGAGTCGCAGGTAGATAGGATAGTGAAGGAGGTGTTTGGTATGCTTTCCTTTATTGGTCAGAGGTCATGTTGTGGCTGCATTGGTGAGGCCACTTTGGGAGTACTGCGTTCGATTCTGGTCTCCCCGCTACAG
>NW_025130304.1:0-1132 GCF_004010195.1 Chiloscyllium plagiosum | reverse complement strand
ATTGTGGTGAACAGCTGTCCTGGTGTATGTTGTCGTGAACAGCTGTCCCGGTGTATATTGTAGAGAACAGCTGTCCCGGGGTATATGGTAGAGAACAGCTGTCCCGGTATATATTGTAGTGAACAGCAGTCCCAGTGTATATTGTAGAGAACAGCTGGCCTGGTGTTTATTGTAGAGAACAGCTGTCCCGGTGCATATTGTAGAGAACAGCTGACCTGGTGATTCCTGTTGAGAACAGCTGTCCTGGTATTTACTGTAAAGAACAGCTGTCCTGGTGTATATTGTAGAGAATAGCTGTCCTAGTGTATATTGTAGAGAATAGCTGTCCTGTTGTATATTGTCGAGAACAGCTGTCCCGGTGTATAAATGGAGAGAACAGCTGTCCTGGTGTTTATTGTAGAGAACAGCTGTCCTGATGTATATTGTAGAGAACAGCTGTCCCGGTGTATATTGTAGTGAACAGCTGTCCTGGTGTTTATTGTAGAGAACAGCTGTCCCGGTGTATATCGTAGAGAACAGCTGTCCTGGTGTATATTGTAGAGAACAGTTGTCCCGGTGGATATAGTAGAGAACAGCTTTCCCAGTGTATATTGCAGTGAACAGCTGTCCCGGTGTATATTGTAGTGAACAGCTGTCCCGGTGTGTATTGTAGTGAACAGATGTCCCGGTGTATGTTGTAGAGAACAGCTGTCCTGGCGTACATTTTAGAGAACAGCTGTCCCGGTGTATATTGTAGAGAACAGCTGCCCCGGTGTATATGGTAGAGAACAGCTGTCCCGGTGTATATTGTAGTGAACAGCAGTCCCAGTGTATATTGTAGAGAACAGCTGGCCTGGTGTTTAGTGTAGAGAACAGCTGTCCCGGTGGATATTGCAGAGAACAGTTGTCCCGGTCGATATTGTAGAGAACAGCTGTCCCAGTGTATATTGCAGTGAACAGCTGTCCCGGTGTATATTGTAGTGAACAGCTGTCCCGGTGAACACTGTAGTGAACAGCAGTCCTGGTGAATATTGTAGGGAACAGCTGTCCTGGTGTATGTTGTAGTGAACAGCTGTCCCGGTGTATGTTGTAGCGAACGCTTGTCCTGGTGTATATTGCAGTGAACAGCTGTCCCGGTGTATATTGTCGAGTA
>NW_025130303.1:0-1132 GCF_004010195.1 Chiloscyllium plagiosum | reverse complement strand
AAGCTTAACGCTTTAATTCAATGAAGCAAATTGTACTCATTGAATCATTGAATCATACTTCAATCATTCATTCAATGTTTCAAACGTTATTCATTGTTTCAATGAAACAAACTTAACTCACTTATTTAGAGAATCAAACTGCACACATTCATTCAAGGAAAGAGAGTGCACTTGTCAATTCAATGAGTAGAGCTACTCTCATTCATTCATTGCCACACGGTTAACGAATTGTCTCAATCAAACTGCAGATATTCAATCCATGCACAAACCGTACGTGTTAATACATGAATACTGCTTCTCTCATTCATTCAATGTGTCAACTTGACGTTTTAATTCAGTCAAACAAACATAAATCATACAACTGGTGAATCATATTGCACCCACTCTTTCAATGAAATACACTGCACGACTTAGTTCAAAGAGTAGAGCTAATGCCATTCGTTCAATGTCACGAGCAAAACGCATTCGTTCAATGAAACATATTCCACGTCTTAATTCAATGAGCACAGCTTCGCTCATTCATTCAATGTGTCAAGCTTAACGCTTTTATTCAATGAAGAAAACTGCACTCATTGATTCATTGAGTCAAACTTCAATCATTGATTCAATGTTTCATACGTTATTCATTGTTTCCATGAAACACACTTAACTCACTTATTTAATGAATCAAACTGCACACAGTGCACTTGTCAATTCAATGAGAAGAGCTACTCTTAATTTATTCAACACCACAAGCTTCACGCATTGTCTCAATTAAACTGCGCAGTTTCTTTCCGTGAACCAAACTGCACTTGTTAATTCAATGAGTAGAGATTCTCTCTTTTATTCAATGTGTCAAGCATAACGTTTTAATTCAATCAAACAAACTTAAATCATACAATTGATGAATCATACTGCACACACTCATTCAATGAAATACACTGCACGACTTAATTCAAAGAGGAGAGCTAATGCCATTCATTCACTGTCACGAGCAAAATACATTCATTCAATGAAACAAACTGCACGTCTTAATTCAATGAATAGAGCTTCTCTCATTCATTCAATGTGTCAAGCTTAACGCTTTAATTCAATGAAGCAAACTGCCCTCCTTGATTCCTTGAATCAAACTTCAATCATTCATTCAATGTTT
>NW_025130302.1:0-1132 GCF_004010195.1 Chiloscyllium plagiosum | reverse complement strand
ACAATTTACCCACTACTGATGTCAGGTCACTGGTCTATAGTTCGCTAGCTTTCCTCACCACCTTTCTTAAATGGTGGCAACACGTTAGACAACCTCCAGTCTTCTAGCACCTCACCTGTGATGGTCGATGATACACATTTCTCAGCAAGTGGCCCATCAATCACTTCCCTAGCTTCCCACAGATTCTAAGGTACCTGATCACATCCTGGGGATTTATGCGCTTTTGTGCATTTCAAGACATCCAGCACTTCCTCCTCTTTAATATGGACGTATTTCAAGACGTCATCATCCATTTCCTTCGCCACAGTAAACACTGATGCAAAATACTCATTTAGTATCACCCCCATCTCCTCCGGCTGCACACAGAGGCTGCCTTGCTGATCTTTGAGGGGCCCTATTTTCTCCCTAATTACAATCTTGTCCTTTATGTATTTATAAAAAACCCTTTGGATTCTCCTTAACACTATTTGTCAAAGCTATCTCATGTCCCCTTTTTACCCTCCTGATTTCCCTCTTAAGTATACTCCTCCTGCCTTTATAATATGAGGATTCACTTGATTTCTCGTGTCTATAGCTGACAAATTTTTCCTTCTTTTCTTAAACAAAACCTTCATTCTCTCGTCATCCAGAATACCCTACACCCACCAGCATTTCCTTCCACCCTAACAGGAATACGATATACTGTCGCTGGAAAGCCATTATCGCATTCTTGAAGGCTTCCCAATCTCCAATGATAAAGGTTTCATTCTCTTAAAATGGAATCACCCCAATTCCTGCATCTCACGAAACTGTCACTTGAAAATATTTTTTAAAAAAAGAACATTCTAAACGAAGGTTTGATGAGGTAAGCTCTCGTCAGTCCTGCAGATCTGGAGGTTACCAAATGCACGGAGAGTGCTTTCTACGAGAGCAGCACCAGGTCAGTGTCAGGCACACGGACAGAATGGGCAAATAGATTCACATCTGAACTCACATTTCCCAGCCTGGGAAGCTCTGTACAGCCAATTCTGGAAAACATCTGCAAAATTAGGTCATCAAGATCAGCCCAACAGTCTAATAAAAATTAAATGAGTCATTCAGACTAAAACATCCTTCAGGCTCCACAACGCAGTCTCGGTCCCATCCTGCATGT
>NW_025130301.1:0-1132 GCF_004010195.1 Chiloscyllium plagiosum | reverse complement strand
AGGTCAGGCAGCATCCAAGCAGCAGGAGAATTGACGTATCGGGCAATTCCTGAAGAAGGGCTTATTCCCAAAACGTTGATTCTCCTGCTCCT
This sequence comes from Chiloscyllium plagiosum, assembly GCF_004010195.1. Taxonomy (NCBI): domain Eukaryota; kingdom Metazoa; phylum Chordata; class Chondrichthyes; order Orectolobiformes; family Hemiscylliidae; genus Chiloscyllium; species Chiloscyllium plagiosum. The sequence goes on along the minus strand of NW_025130301.1, from coordinate 1,040 downwards.
TGGATGCTGCCTGACCTGCTGCGCTTTTCCAGCAACACATTTTTCAGCTCGACAAAGTGACAAGTACATTAACACCACACAAGTGCCGGGCAATGACCATCTCCAACTGGAGAGAAGCTAACCATTGTACCTTGACAATCAACAGCGCTAAAATCACTAAATCCCCCAATATCAGCATCATGGGATTTATCATTGACCAGAAACTGAAGAAGGCTAGTCATATAAATATGGTGGCTGCAAGAATAAGTCAATGGCTAAGAATCTTACAAGGAAGCGTACCTCCTGATTCTCCAAAGTCTTCACCATCTACAAGACTTAAGTCAGGAATGTGATGAATAATTTCCACTTACCTGGATGAGTTCAACTCCAACAACACTCAAGAAGCTTGATACCATCCATGATAAAGCTACACGCTTGATTGGTACCACATTCTCAAATATTCACTCTCTCCACTACTAATGTTTAGAGCTGCAATGTGAACCAACTATAAGATGCACTGCAGAAATTTTCCTAGGCTCCTGAGACAGCACCTTCCAAACCCATGTCCACTACCATCTAGAAAGACAGGGCTTGTCCTACGTTTATCCTAACTTGAAAATATATTGATATTCCTTCAGTATTGTTGAGTCAACGTCCTGGAACTCCTTCCCTAATGGCATTGTGGACATTTGGCCTGCAATGAACATAGAAGAATACAGCGCAGTACAGGCCCTTCGGCCCTTGATGTTGCGCCGATCCAAGCCCACCCAACCTACACTAGCCCACTATCCTCCATATGCCTATCCAATGCCCGCTTAAATGCCCATAATGAGGGAGAGTCCACCACTGCTACTGGCAGGGCATTCCATGAACTCACGACTCGCTGAGTAAAGAACCTACCCCTAACATCTGTCCTATACCTACCCCCCCTTAATTTAAAGCTATGCCCCCTTGTAATAGCTGACTCCAAAAGTGGAAAAAGATTCTCACTGTCGACCCTATCTAAACCTCTAATCATCTTGTACACATCTATCAAGTCACCCCTAAACCTTCTTTTCTCC
>NW_025130300.1:0-1132 GCF_004010195.1 Chiloscyllium plagiosum | reverse complement strand
ACGTTTGATTCCAGCGACATTTGGTCTAAGTTAATGAAATGTCTTTATAATGAGCACACTGTGGATCCAAACCTCAACCTTGATCTGTGATCATTAACTACAGAATAGTCTCTAATTGCTATAAAGACATTCGTGTTCCAGACACCTCACCGTGACTCGGAAAGACTCCAGAGACAAAGATGAAATCACTTGTTGTGCTGTTAATCGTCCTGGTGCTTTTAGAGACCATCACTGCAGATGGAGAATCCAGACCAAGGATCTTCTTTTCCGGTTGTACATCTCTGTAATAACTAACTGTAACACCATCAGGTCTCACGCGTGTGTTGTGTTGCAACTGAACTTCGACTGTATTTTTGCCTACTTTCAATCAGCCCATATTCCCATTCCTGCCTGTTTTGAATGAAAAGTTAGGATCGCATTTCAGATAATGTTTGAAGAACTGTTCGATTTTACTTACTAATCATCTACCCTCAGAAACTGTTCACCGAGGAGCCGTCCTTCGCTGCCTCATTTACGCTTTGAACAGGGGCATGCCTTTAAAACTCTCTTTGACCCTTTCCTCCCGATCGCTGCAACATCCTCCAGTCCCAACGACACATCCCGATGTCCATACCGATGAATTCTAAGAGATAAGACAGTGCGTCGTTTTTGGGGGGATTTTATTCAGCCGCCTGATCCCAGAGCTGTGGAATTTACTTCATTCAAATGCAAACAATTATCTAAACCAGTCCTTAAAATGAAACACCATACAACATTTTATGGTAAAATATTCGGACAGCTCCTGTTGTGTTTTCTTTCCTTAGGAAAGAAATGACTGTGCACAGAACTGATCTACATATCCATTGGTAAAGTCACACTTAGATCACTGTGCACAGTTCTGATCCCTAAATCCTTCAGTGTGACACGACTTTGAACACCGTGTGCAGGCATTACTGTGATCTCCCTTGGTAAGACAGCTTGATAACACTGAGAATCGTTCTATTCTCGTTATCCCTGTGTTCCATGACAGTGAGATTACTGTGGACAGAGAGGTACTGGATGGCCCTTCGTTCAGTCACAGCAGAAGCAAACTGCAGATGCTTGGTCTCTATAGCCATTCCTTGGTCCAAACTGGAAGTGCTGGGCACAGTTC
>NW_025130299.1:0-1132 GCF_004010195.1 Chiloscyllium plagiosum | reverse complement strand
GACAAGGCGAGCATACTTATGGGAATGCCACCAACTATAAATTCCCTTCCAAACCAATCAACATCCTGATGTGGAAATATATCGCCATTACTTCACTGTTACTGGTAAAAACCCTGGGATTCCCTCCTTAATAGCATTGTAGGTCAACACACAGCAAGTGGACTGCAGCGGTTCAAGAAGGCAGTTCAGCACCACTTTCTCAGGGAGGCAATGAGGGACGGACAAGAAATGTTGGGCCCACCCAGCGATGCCCACATCCAAAAAAAGATTTTTAAAAAATAGTTCCAAGTTGAGCTTCTCGATGGGGCAGGTTATCTGATTTGAACATGAGCAGGAAAGCAGTATTTCTGATACAGAACATTATCAAAGTTTCTGTTATTAGAAGGGTGTTCAGTGTTCGATAACTTATTGTTGCTGTGTGCTGTGATAAATTGCATCTGTTTTGTTAAATTCAACAATGCTGGCGTAACAGGATCGATCCTTCGAAAATACCAGACTGAAAATGGCAATCATTTGAGAGACAGTGTATTCCCGCCAGATGAGACACACATGTAGCTGTTTATATTCAACGTTTAATGGATTACTGGCCGACACTGAATCCTTCCATCGTTCATATCACGGGGTAACTATTGAACAGACGTGAAGTCAAATAAACATACAAATATGTGTTACAAGAGCTGCTCAGAGACAAACAATTCTGCACTGAAAAAATAGACCATATGACCATAATAGCATGAGATATTGCTATAGTTTGAGGCCATTCAGCCCATTCCTTCGCTGCGAAACTGTGCCATTTTATCATAGTCTCTATGACTATTGGACATATCTTCTACACACTTACTGTCTCAATCTTTGCAGTAATCAATCAGTTTCTATCAGATGCCTCGCCTCCTATTCTTCTAAATTCCATCGAGTACACACACTGCCGCTCATGACGAGCCACCAACCCAGGAAGGATCACCTCCAACACCAGCTGATCTTGCCCCAGAGATAGTGCCCAAAATAGCACCCAATATTCCAAATGCTGTCTGACCATTGCCCATTACAATCTCATCGGTATGACTCCTCTCTTTAATTCTAGATCCCTTGAAATGAATTTTAACATTGCATTTGCTTTCCTAATTGCCAACTG
>NW_025130298.1:0-1132 GCF_004010195.1 Chiloscyllium plagiosum | reverse complement strand
TAGATTGCGGTGGCAATTCCATTCCGGAGTATTCAGACAAAAAGGATGGTGGAGGAGTTGGTAGCTTTCTTTACCCGGTATGGGTTACCCAGACAGATTCCACTGCTGAAACTTTTAAGGAGGTCTTGGTTAGCATACAACACTTTGAATCAAGTCCGTGTCATCGAAAGTCCCAGGGAGTCTTGGAAAGGTGGCATTGACCCTGAAGACAATATAAGTCAGGACACACTGAATGATTGGGATAAAGGTATCAAACTTTATGGATTGCCATGAGAGCTGCTCCAAGTTAATCTACTCAGTTTACTCCTTTTGAGATAATATTTGGACAGAAATTAAGAGTGCCTTTGAAACTAAAAATCTGAAAGGATCGAAGTCAGAAATCTCACACTTGGATTATGTAGCAGTGGTGATGGAACAATTAAATCAGGAAGACGGGTTAACTAAACAGCAAATGAGTAGGGCACAGCGTAGAATGAAGCAGTTGGCAGATAGGAAATATAAAATTCATACGTTTTCCCGTAGAGATAATGTATTAGTATTGTTACGAGTAGTAGTAGATACCTTCAAAGGCAGGTTTAGTGATCCCTACCAAATTGATAAAAAATTGAGTCAGGCAAACTATCTGATAAAGATGCTGGACAGAAAAAAAGGCTGTAGCGGTAATGCCATCTGAATATGTTGAAACCTTACTATAATAGAGACATGAAATTGGAGTACCAGGTGTTGTTTATTGTCCTGCCGAGTAAGGAATCAAATCCACATGTAATGGAGTTTTATGTGCCTCAGTGTTAAGTAAGAAGATGTCCTGAAAGAATGGAGTGGAAGAATTAGCTATCTGTCTCAGGAGCAAAGAACACTGTTGAAAGGTTTGTTGCAGCAGTATGCTGGCATACGCAGAAAACATGGGAGGACTAATACCAGAGTGCATGACGTAGAAGTAGCGAATACTGTTCCAGTAAAACAATACTTTTACTGGCTTAATCCTTTCAAAGCCCAACAGGTCCAGAAGAGAGTGAATGCGATGCTCAATGAAGACACCATTAAACCAATGCAGAGTGGCGTGGAGTTCGCTGATCCTGTTAGTTCCCATAGCTGATGCAATTTATAAATTTTCTTTGGACTATTGGAAGGT
>NW_025130297.1:0-1132 GCF_004010195.1 Chiloscyllium plagiosum | reverse complement strand
AACACCGCTAGTAACTGCACTCCAAGATGAACCATCAACTACTACCTTCTGTCTTCTTTCAGCCAGCCAATTCCTAATCCAAACCTCCAACTCACCCTCAATGTCATACCTCCTATTTTTTGCAGTAGCCTACCATGGGGAACCTTATCAAACGCCTTCCTAAAATCCATATACACCACATCTACCGCTTTACCCTCGTCCACCTCCTTAGTCACCTTCTCAAAGAATTCAATCAGATTTGTGAGGCACGACCTGCCCTTCACAAAACCATGCTGACTATCCTTGATCACATTATTCCTATCCAGATGTTCATAAATCCTATCCCTTACAACTCTCTCTAAGACTTTGCCCACAACAGAAGTGAGACTCACCGGCCTATAGTTACTAGGGTTATCCCTACTCCCCTTCTTGAACAAGGGAACCACATTTGCTATCCTCCAGTCTTCTGGCACTATTCTTGTAGACAACGAGGACATAAAAATCAAGGCCAATGGCTCTGCAATCTCCTCTCTTGCTTCCCAGAGAATCCTGGGTTAAATGCCATCAGGCCCAAGGGACTTATCTATTTTCATCCTTTCCAGAATTTCCAACACCTCTTCCCTACATACCTCAAAGCCGTCCATTCTAATTAATTGTGATTCAGTATTCACATCGGTAACAATGTCCTGTTCTTGAGTGAATACTGACGAAAAGTATTCATTCAGTGTCTCCCCAATCTCTTAGCCTCCACACACAACTTCCCACTACTATCCTTGACTGGACCTATTCCTACCTTCGTCATTCTTTTATTCCTGACATACCTATAGAAAGGCTTTGGGTTTTCCCGAATCCTACCAACTAAGGACTTTTCATGTCCCCTCCTTGCTGCTCTTAGCTCTCTCTTCAGATCCTTCCTGGCTACCTTATAACTCTCAATTGCCCCAATTGAACCTTCACGCCCCATCTTTACATAGGTCGCCTTCTTCCTTTTAACAAGGGATTCCAATTCCTTATTAAACCACGGTTCCCTCACATGACCCTTTCCTCCCTGCCTCACAGGTACATACTTATCAAGGACACTCAATAGTTGCTCCTTGAACAAGCTCCACATATCAATTGCCCCTTGCCTTGAAGCCTACTTTTCCAAGCCACG
>NW_025130296.1:0-1132 GCF_004010195.1 Chiloscyllium plagiosum | reverse complement strand
GTTGTCGGAGCTGCCCCCCCATCCAGGGGTGAGTGGGGAGTATTCCCTCACCCTCCTGACTCGTGCCTGGTCGATGGTGGGGACAGGCTTTGGAGAGGGAGTCAGGAGGGGAGTTACTCGCTGCAGGATTCCCAGCCTCTGACCCTGCTCTTGTAGCCCCGGTGTGTTTATGGCTGGGTCCAGATCAGTTTCTGGTCAATGGTAACCCCCAGGATGTTGATAGTGGGAGGGATACAGTGATGGTGACACCATTGAACGTCAAGGGGGCGATGGTTAGATTCTCTCTCAATGGTAACCCCCAGGATGTTGATAGTGGGGGGATTCAGTGATGGTAACACCATTGAATGTCAAGGGGGCGATGGTTAGATTCTCTCTCTCAATGGTAACCCCCAGGATGTTGATAGTGGGGGGGATTCAGTGATGGTGACACTATTGAACGTCAAGGGGGTGAAGGTTAGATTCACTCTCAATGGTAACCCCCAGGATGTTGATAGTGGGGGGATTCAGTGATGGTAACACCATTGAACATCAAGGGGGGCGACGGTTAGATTCTCTCTCAATGGTAACCCCCAGGATGTTGATAGTGGGGGGGATTCAGTGATGGTAACACCATTGAATGTCAAGGGGGGGATGGTTAGATTCTCTCTCAATGGTAACCCCCAGGATGTTGATAGTGGGGGGGATTCAGTGATGGTGACACTATTGAACGTCAAGGGGGTGAAGGTTAGACAAATACCCCCAGGACAGGGGGAGGGGGGTGGGGGGGGGGGAAGGGGCAGGCTTAGACAATGTCTCTGATGTTGCTACACCCCGTTGTGCCCCCCAGTGGGTCTGCCAAAGCCCCTTCGTGCTGACACGGAGTGGGAGACGGTTTGGAAATGGACGGAGAGGGGGGGAGGTGCGGCTGGTTTATCTGCTGCAGTTTGCTGGGGTGGGGGCTTGGTGATTGACCGTCCGTCTAATTGACCACCTCCTCCCCTTCTCTCCCTCCCCCAGCAGGATGTGCGTCGGATCCGACTGAAGCTACTGAACGATGGTGAGACAGTGCAGAGGGAGCAAGCCAAGAGCAAGGTAAGCAGCCCCTGACCTGGTGGCAGTACCTACCTCGGTTACAGTCGGGCAGAGTGGGTGG
>NW_025130295.1:0-1132 GCF_004010195.1 Chiloscyllium plagiosum | reverse complement strand
TTTATTTTCTATAATAAAGCAGGAAGCAGAGACGCTGCTCCAGCTCCATTATTTTCTATAGTGCAGGAGAAAGCAGAGACGCAGCTCCAGCTCCTTTATTTTCTATGATACAGGAGGAAGCAGTGACGCTGCTCCAGCTCCTTTATTTTAGAAAATACAGGATGAATCTGAGACGCTACTAGATTTCCTTAATTTTCTATAACTCAGGAGGAAGCAGTGTCGCTGCTCCAGCTCCTTTATGTTCCATAATACACGATGAAGCAGGGACGCTGTACCAGCTTCTTTATTTTCTATAATACAGGAGGAAGCAGTGACGCTGCTCCTGCTCCTTTATTTTCTATAATAAAGCAGGAAGCAGAGACAATGTTCCAGCTCAGTTATTTTCTATCGTGCAGGAGAAAGCAGAGACGCTGCTCAAGCTCCTTTATTTTCTATGATATCGGAGGAAGCAGTGACGCTGCTCCAGCTCCTTTATTTTCGAAAATACAGGAGGAATCAGAGACGCTGCTAGATTTCCTTAATTTTCTATAACTCAGGATGAAGCAGTGTCGCTGCTCCCGCTCCTTTATGTTCTATAATACAGGAGGAAGCAGAGACGCTGCTCCATGTCCTTTATTTTCTATAATACAGGAGGAAGCAGTGACGCTGCTCCAGCTCCTTTGTTTTCTTCAATACTGGAGGAAGCAGAGATGCTACTCGAGCTCCTTTATTTTCTATAATACAAGAGGAAGCAGTGACTCTGCTCCAGCTCCTTTGTTTTCTTTAATACTGGAGGAAGCAGAGATGCTACTCGAGCTCCTTTATTTTCTATAATACAGGAGGAAGAAGAGACGCTGCTCCAGTTCCTTTATTTTCTGTAATACAGAAGGAGGTAGTGACCCTGCTCCAGCTCTTATATATTCTATTATACAGGAGGAAGCAGTGACCCTGCTCAAGCTTCTTTATTTTCTATTAAATAGGAGGAAGCAGTGACGCTGCTCCAGCTCCTTTATTTGCTATTATACAGGAGGAAGAAGAGACCCTGCTCCAGCTCCTTTATTTTCTATAATACAGGAGGATGTAGTGACCCTGCTCCAGCTCCTATATTTTCTATAATACAGGATGAAGCAGTGACGCTGCTCCAGCTCGTTTA
>NW_025130294.1:0-1132 GCF_004010195.1 Chiloscyllium plagiosum | reverse complement strand
ACATGTATGTCTGTGTGTGTGTGCCTGTGTGCGTGTAAGAGATTCTGAGTGTGGGTGTGGGTGTGTGTGTGAGCATGTACGTGTGTCTGTGTATGTGAGCACATCAGTGTGTCTGCATGTACATGTGTGTCTGTGTGTACATGTATGTCTGTATGTGTGTGTGTGCCTGTGTGTGCATGCCTGTGTGTCTATGTGTGCCACTATGTGTGTGTATCTGTGCATACCAGTGTGTCTCTATGTATGTGTGTATGTCTATATGTGTTTGAATTTTGTGTGCATGTCTGTGTGTGAGGGTGCATGTATCTGTATGTTTGTGTGTGTTTGTGTATTTATGTGTCTTTATGTGTGTTTGAGTGTGTGCATGTTGGTATGCATGTGTTGCATATATGTCTGTATGTGCGAGTGCCTATACGTGTGCGTGTGGGTGTATCTGCATGTGCATTTGTGTGTGCATGTCTGTATGTGTGTGTGTGTCTGTGCACATATGTGTTTTGATGTGTGCGTGTGTGTGTGAATGCTCATATGAGTGCATGTGTGAGTGAATGTGAGTGCATTTATGGGTGTGTCTGTGAGTGTTTGGTTGTCTGTAGGTGTCTGAATGTGTGTGAGTGTTGCATTACGTATGTGTCTTCATGTGTCTCAGTATGAGTGAGTATCTGAGAGTGTGAGTATGCTGGAATTGAGACCCTCCTGAAAGTCGATAATGAGAGCACTCCAAAATAAAAGAGGAGAAACAGCATTCTGGTCGCCATTCGATATGGATTTCCCATATGTTTGACTCTTTGGGTTTGTGTCGCTCTGGAGCAGTCAGAGAGCAGGACAACAGTGCACAGAGTAGCCAGCTCCGCTCTCAGTCCCAGTACATCAGAGAGTAGACCAGACACTGCAGTGCACAGAGTAGCCAGCTCCGCTCTCAGTCCCAGTACATCAGAGAGTAGACCAGAGACTGCAGTGCACAGAGTAGCCAGCTCCGCTCTCAGTCCCAGTACATCAGAGAGCAGACCAGAGACTGCAGTGCAAAGTGTGGCCAGCTCCGCTCTCAGTCCCTATACATCCGAGAGCAGACCAGAGACTGCAGTGCAAAGTGTAGCCAGCTCCGCTCTCAGTCCCAGTACATCAGAGAGCAGGACAA
>NW_025130293.1:0-1132 GCF_004010195.1 Chiloscyllium plagiosum | reverse complement strand
GTGTGCTGAAACAAGGCTCTTTCTGAGCTATGTCTATGACCTGGCCTCAAGTGGACAGGACAGAATTTCAGTACTTGCAGGTAATATGAAGATCCAAAGTGTAGTGTAATGGACCAGATCAAACCACCTCAAAACATATCAAGGAGAGAGCTTCGATCCTAACTTCTTTCTTGTTTAAATGCAAGTTCAAGGCATTGCACTCGAGATGTGATTCCATTGGTCAAACTATTCATCTTTAACCAAAACTCAATTTATTCTGACATCACAATTTAAATACAAATGAGAAAAAGAATTGGCATTACTTTACCTTCAATAAAATACTTAACAAAATTATATATTATTTAACAACTGCCCATCAACTGCTCCAATACAGCAGCATCGCATAAGCACACACTTGGCAAAGGTAACGTCAACAAAGCAGACCTCCTGTACTTGCAGAGATGAGATTGGGGCAGGTGGGATATTGGTTGCTCGGGGAGGGTCAAAGAGAAATAAGGGTAGAGAGAGTGAAGTGAGGTAGGGCCAGGTGTTAGAGGGTGCAGGGACTGAGCAGAGAGTGAGAACAGATTAGGTAGATTTTTAACATTCATTCAAGGCATGTGGGTCTCGCTGGCAAGGTCAGTATTTGTTCCCCATCCCTAACTGTCCTTGAACTGAGAGGCTTGCTTGGCCATTTCAGAGACAAGGACAGAGTCAGACACATTGCATTCAATCTGTCCTAAAAGGTCACACTGAAGTTTGAAGTGGGATCTGAAGTCACCTGGAGGGCAGATGGGGGAAAGGAGGTGGATTTGCTTCCCTGAAGGACATTAGTGAAACAGGTTTTTTTTGAGCAACAAATGATAATTCAGATGGCCACCATCAGGAAGACAAGCCTTCAATTCCAGATTTATTAATTAAATTCCACAAGTTGCCGTGGTGAGAATTGAACCCCATTTCCCCAGAGCATAAACCTGATCTTCAGGGCCCCCTCAACAGCCCAGCTATGGGAGTCATTTGGGATGTGTGACTGGACTCTTTTCCTTGACCAATACAGACCGGCCATAAACAGCTCGAAACAGCAAGGAACGAGCCTGACGATTCAGAAAATCAGAAATGGTTATGGTTCAAGAATCCATCTAGAGCCAGAGAC
>NW_025130292.1:0-1132 GCF_004010195.1 Chiloscyllium plagiosum | reverse complement strand
TTTAACTTTATCCACCTGTTTGGTCACCTTCTCCAAGAACTCAATAAGGTTTGTGAGGCACAATCTACCCTTCACAAAACCGTGTTGACTATCTCTAATCAACTTATTCCTTTCTATATGATTATAAATTCTATATCTCATAACCCTTTCCAACCGAAGTAAGGCTCACTGCTCTATAATTACCAGGATTGTCTCTACTTCCCTTCTTGAACAAGGGAACAACATGTGCTATCTTCCATCTTCTGGCACTATTCCTATAAACAATGACAACATAAAGATCAAAGGCTAGGCAATCTCCTCCCTGGCTTCCTGGAGAATCCTAGGAAAAATCCCATCCTACCCAGAGGACTTAGCTATTTTTACACTTTCCAGAATTGCTAACCCTCCTCCTTGTGAACCTCAATCCCATCCAGTCTAGTAGCCTGTATCTCTTTATTCTCCTCAACAACATTGTCTTTTTTGAGTGTGAATACTGATGAAGAGTATTCATGTAGCGTTATCTGACTCCACGCACAACTTCCCACTGCTATTCTTGATTGGCCCTAATCTTGCTCTAGTTATTCTTTTATTCCTGATATACCGTTAGAAAGCCTTAGGGTTTTCCTTGATTCTTTTCGCCAACAACTTCTCATGTCCCCTCCTGGTTCTTCTTAGCTCTCTCTTTAGACCTTTCCTGGCTAACTTGTAACTCTCAAACACCCTAACTGAGCCATCACTTCTCATCCTAACATAAGCATTCTTCCTCCTCTTGACAAGAGAGTTCAAGTAGTCAGGTGGTTGTGTTGCCCAAATGTCATCACTGAAGGGCTGAAGGGCCTTTTCCTGTGTTGTAGCTCTCTCTGACTCTGTGACGTCGTGGGCCAGACCAGGTAATGATTACAGATTTCTTTCAGCTAGGTTTTTACAGCAATCACTGACAGTTTCATGGTCATCATTCCTGAGTCTGGCTTCAATAACAGGTTTCTTAATTGTGTTCAGATTCCCATCAGTTGCAACGATGGCACTGTGTGACATATCTGCTGGCCATCCTTTGACACAGTATCCTCTGTCCTGAGCACATTCACCATCGCATTTTGTGCTTCTCTGATTTTGTTCAGTTACTGAGAATTACAGATGGATTTTTGGTTGTTTT
>NW_025130291.1:0-1132 GCF_004010195.1 Chiloscyllium plagiosum | reverse complement strand
CTGTGTGGAGTTTGCAAGTTCTCCCCATGTCTGTGTGGGTTAGATATTCTTCATAGGGTCAGTGTGGACTTGTTGGACTGAAGGGCCTGTTTCCACACTGTAAGGATTCTATGAAAAAAAAGTTGCATGGGTTGGGACCTGGGACTACAATGTTGTGACCATTTCAGACACATGGATAGAGCTGGGACAGGAACGGTTGTTGCAGGTTCTGGGGTTTAGATGTTTCAGTAAGAACAGGGAAGATGGTAAAAGAGGGAGAGGAGTGGCACTGTTAGTCAAGGACAGTATTATGGTGACAGAAAGGATGTTTGATGAGAACTCGTCTACTGAGGTAGTTTGGGCTGAGGTTAGAAACAGGAAAGGAGAGGTCACCCTGTTGGGGTTTTCTATAGGCCTCTGAATAGTTCCAGAGATGTAGAGGAAAGGGTAGCAAAGATGATCCTGGATAGGAGTGAAGGTAACATGGTAGTTGTTATGAGAGCTTTAACTTTCCAAATATTGACAGGAAAAGCTGTAGTTCGAGTACTTTAGATGGGTCGTTTTGTTGTCCAATGTGTGCAGGAGGGTTTCCTGACAGTATGTAGACAGGCCAACAAGGGGCGAGGCCACATTAGATTTAGTACTGGGTAATGAACCAAGCCAGGTGTTAGATTTGGAGGGAGGTGAGCACTTTGATGATAGTGACAACAATTCAGTTATGTTTACTTTAGTGATGAAATAGGGATAGGGATACACCGCAGGACATGAGGTATTGCTGGGGGAAAGGCAATTATGATGTGATTGGGTAAGATTTAGGATGCATAGGATGGGGAAGGAAATAGCAGGGGATGGGCACAATTGAAATGTGGAGCTTGTTTAAGGAACAGCTGCTACGGGGCCTTGATGAGTATGTACCTGTCAGGCAGGCAGGAAGTGGTCAAGTGAGGGAGCCGTGGTTTACTAAAGATTTGAATCTCTTGTCAAGAGGAAGAAGGCACCTCATGTGAGACATGACGCCTCAATTAGGGTGTTTGAGAGTTACAAATTAGCCAGGAAGGACTGAAAAAAAAGCTAAGAAGAGGACATGAGAAGTCTTTGACAGGTAAGATCAAGGGGAACCCTAAAGCTTTCTATAAGTATGTCAGGAATAAAT
>NW_025130290.1:0-1132 GCF_004010195.1 Chiloscyllium plagiosum | reverse complement strand
TTTACTCATAGTATTGACCATCCTCAGGCCACACATTTATTCACACACCGTAATGGCCATCCTTGTGTCACAAAATTAGACACACACAGTCGTAAACAACCTCAGGGCAGAATCATCTTCACACACAGTATGGACTGTCCGCAGACCACAGGTGTATTCACAAACAGTATTGACCATCCTCAGGCCACAATATTATTCTCAGAGAGTATTGACCATCCTCACAGCACAGGATTATTCTCACAGTAATGACCATCCTCAGGTAACAGGATTATTCACATTCAGAATTGACCCTCTTCAGGTAACAGGATTATTGACTCACAACGTTGACCACCCTCAGGCCACAAAATATTCACACAAAGTTTTCCCCATCCTCACGTAGCAGGATCATTCACACACAGCAGTGACTGCCCTAAGGCCACAGGATTATTCACATACAGTATTGTCCATTCACAGGCCACAGAATTATTAACACACAGTATTGACCATCAACAGACCAAAGGATTATTAATATACAGCATTGATCATTCACAGGTCACAATATGATTCACACAGTATTGACCATCCTTTGGCCAATGGTTATTCACACACAGCATTTACGATTCACAGGCCATAGGATTATTCACACACAGTATTGACTTCCCTCAGAACACAGGATTATTCCCACACAGTATTGACCATCCTTCGGCAAAGGATAATTCACACACAGTATTGGCCATCCTCAGGCCGCAGGATTATTCAAGCAGAGAATTGACCATTGGCCTTCTAAAGGATTGTTCACACACAGTATTGACCATCCTTTGGCCAAGCGTTATTCACACAGTATTGTCTGCCTTCAGACCACGGAATTATTCACACACTGTATTGAGCATTCGCAGTGAACAGTGTTATTCATACACTGTATTGACCACGCTTAGGCCAAGGCTTAATCACACACAGTATTCAGCATTCACAGTGCACAGGATTATTCACGCATTGTACTGACCATCCTCAGGTCACAGCGTTATTCACACACACAATTGACCATTTGCAGGACAAAGGATTATTCACACACTGTATTGAACAACCTCAGGCCACAGGATTAATTACATACAGTTTTCACCATCCTCAGGCCACAGGATGGTCACACATTGTA
>NW_025130289.1:0-1132 GCF_004010195.1 Chiloscyllium plagiosum | reverse complement strand
GTATCTGAGTGTGAACTGTATTTTAGTGTGAACCATATCTGAGGTGGAACTCTGAGTGTAAACTGTATTTTAATGTGAAGTGTATCTGTGTGTGAACTGTATTTTAGTGTGAACTATGTCTCTGAGTGTAAACTGGATCTGAGTGAGAACTGTATTTTAGTGTGAACAGTATATGAGTGTGAACTGTATCTGAGTGTGGACTGTGTTTTAGTGTGAACTGTGTCTCTAAGTGTGAACTGTATCTGAGTGAACTGTATCTGAGTCTGAACTGTATTTGAGTCTGAACTGTATTTTAGTGTGAACCGTATCTGAGTGTGAACTGTATGCGAGTGTAAACAGTGTCTGAGTGTGAACTGTATTTTAGGATGAACTGTGTCTCTGAGTGTGAACCGTAACGGAGTGTGAACTGTGTCTGAGTGTAAACTGTATCTGAGTGTGAACTGTATTTTAGTGTGAACTGTATCTCTGAGTGTGAACTGTATCTGAGTGTAAACTATATCTGAGTGTGAACTGTATTTTAGTGAGAACTGTGTCTCTGAGTGTGAACTGTATTTTTGTGTGCACCGTATCTGAGGTGGAACTATATCTGAGTGTAAACTGTATTTTAGTGTGAAGTGTATCTGTGTGTGAACTGTATTTTAGTGTGAACTGTGTCTCTGAGTGTAAACGGTATCTGAGTGAGAACTGTATTTTAATGTGAACAGTATATGAGTGTGAACTGTATCTGAGTGTGGACTGTGTTTTAGAGTGAACTGTGTCTCTAAGTGTGAGCTGTATCTGAGTGTGAACTGTATCTGAGTCTGAACCGTATTTGAGTCTGAAATGTATTTTAATGTGAACCATATCTGAGTGTGAACTGTATCTGAGTGTAAACAGTATCTGAGTGTGAACTGTATTTTAGGGTGAACTGTGTCTCTGAGTGTGAACCGTAACTGAGTCTGAACTGTGTCTGAGTGTAAACTGTATCTGAGTGTGAACTGTATTTTAATGTGAACTGTGTCTCTGAGTGTGAACTGTATCTGAGTGTGAACAGTATCTGGGTGTAAACTGTATTTTAGTGTGAACTGTGTCTCTGAGTGTGAACTGTTTCTGAATGTGAACTGTATTTTAGTGTGAACCGCATCTGAGTGTG
>NW_025130288.1:0-1132 GCF_004010195.1 Chiloscyllium plagiosum | reverse complement strand
GCCAAAACAGTTCCCTTTATTATGTGCTGCATCTCTATGCAACTCGGGGCAACAACACACTGATTTTAAACGTTTTGGAGTGGCCTTTCTTCCCTGGTGCACGTGCCTATAATGATATTTATGTATAATTTGGTTCCTGTCTTCAGTCGAGGCGACATGCAATCATGATTTTAGAAATAACCTGTCACTGACGTATCGGGAACGCTTCCATCTGGCAGGGGCATCTGGGTAAACTCTTCCCATAATTTGCTTTTAAGGAATCATCACAGCGTTGTGCTTGCCGAATGTCCTCTATGTTTTACTGACTTAGACTTACAGCATTGGCTGCTTACCTATGGGTGCTCACCAGGAAACTCCTACATTAGCCCGTCTTTTGGCGCATTTGTCTGCTCTGCGATTACATTATGTGGATCATCTGTGGTTAGTTCCATCTTTGATTATGCTGAACTTAACCTACTGTGAGGCCTGCAGTTGTTCAGTGAGGGGTCTGATGATAGTTATTTCACATCAGCGGAAACAAACCATCGAACTTCCCAAACTGGTAAGCATTCAGTCAAGGTTTTGCATACTTACGTGCAGTCCCAACATATATCTGCGCGTGAATGAAACAGAACACGGTGGGCGAAGATACAGGCTGATCTATTGGACCAAACGAGGCATTTACATCCATGTTGAAGGCAGGATGATCCTTCAATAACCATTACTGCAGGTGCTCGGTGCATGTAGCCTCTTCCAAATTCGGCTGTGAGGCGCCCCTTTGACTGGGATACACCTCGATGTTTGTGATCGAGCTGATTCATTTCAACCCCAAATTCAGATTTATATTTTAGGTCTTCAATTGCAATGCTGATTGCAAACTTTCTGTTGGTCGCTGCAGCCAGTCTGGATTCTGTGGCATGTTTAATAGCACAGTCATTTTGCTTGCGTGCTGCCTTAGTTTCCCCAATGCTTTAGTCCTTGTCCATTTTTAATTAAATCTATCATAAACTTTGAATTTTGAACATCCCATCACAACATATCCAGAAGGTCCGATGGGAACAAAGAAGAGAAAACATTACTCGGAATGTAATTTGTGCCGATATATTCTGGGAATTTATGATTGAATAATTTGGAAAGTGCTCTGCTCTGTATC
>NW_025130287.1:0-1132 GCF_004010195.1 Chiloscyllium plagiosum | reverse complement strand
AGTGTAATACGGATAAATGATGCAGTGTAACATTGATAAATGATGCAGTGTAATACGGATAAATGATGCAGTGTGACATGGGTAAATGATGCAGTGTTACACGGGTAAATGATGCAGTATGAAACGGGTAATTGATGCAGTGTCACATGGGTAGATAACGCAGTGAGACACGGGTAAATGATGCAGTGTAACACGAATAAATGATTCAGTGTAACATAGGTAAATGGTGCAGTGTAATATGGGTAAATGATTCAGAGTAACATGGGTAAATGATGCAGTGTGACACAGGTAAGTGATGCAGTGTGACACGGGGAAATGATGCAGTGCAAGGCGGGTAAATGATGCAGTGGAAGGCGGGTAAATGATGCAGTGTATCATGGGTAAATGGTGCAGTGTAACACGGGGAAATGATGCAGTGTAATACGGGTAAATGATGCAGTGTAATACGGGTTAATGATGCAATGTAACACATGTAAATGATGCAGTGTAACACGGGTAAATATTGCAGCAAAACATGTGTAAATGATGCAGTGTAACACGGGTAAATGATGCAGTGTAACACGGGTAAATGATACAGTGTAACACGGGTAAATGATGCTGTGCAACACGGGTAAATGATGCAATGTAACATAGGTAAATGATGCAGTGTAACACGGTAAATGATGCTGTGCAATACGGGTAAATAATACAGTGTAACATAGGTAAATGATGCAGTGTAATATGGGTAAATGTTGCAGTTTGACACGGGGAAATGATGCAGTACAACACAGCAAAATGATGCAATGTGACACGGATAAATGATTCAGTGTAACACGGGGAAATGGTGCAGTTTGATATGGGTAAGTGTTGCAGTGTAACATGGGTAAATGATGCCGTGTAACATAGGTACATTATGCAGTGTAACACGGGGAAATGGTACAGTGTAACATGGGTAAGTGTTGCAGTGTAACATGGGTAAATGATGCCGTGTAACATAGGTAAATGATGCAGTGTAACACGGGGAAATGATGCAGTGTAACATGGGTAAAAGATGCAGTGTGACACGGGTAAATGACGCAGTGTAACACGGGGAAATGATGCCGTGTAACATAGGTAAATTATGCAGTGTAACACGGGGAAATGATGCAGTGTA
>NW_025130286.1:0-1132 GCF_004010195.1 Chiloscyllium plagiosum | reverse complement strand
TTCCTCTGTTTGGATTCCTAAAATTGGAGATCCGATGGTTGTTCCGTCGGTTTGTCTGTAGGTTTTATTTTTGTTGAAGGTGAAGTGGGTGTTATGGAATAGATCCTCGAGCTTGAGGACATTGTCCTTGCTGATGAAGTTGGTGGAGTTTGGTGTATGTGTCTTTAATTCTTCTGTTAGTGTCGTCAGCGTTACAATGTCCAGGTTGATGTTGATGGATGTGAACAGGGCTGTTCCATCAAATGGCTTTGTCAAAGGGAAATCCATGCCGTCCAACAGAGGGCCATCCACGAACAGCTGTACTTCCTGCACGAATGCCTAAGGATACAGGTACTACCTCAATGTCTTAACCAGTATCTTTGTATCCATCTTAGGAGGTGGATTATAAACAGACCTTGAACACCCTACGTGACAAAAGAATGGCAGAGTAAAATTTCCACAGGTAACGTGCCATGAATGGAGAGACAAAGTAGAACATGCTCTCGAAATTAGACAACGACAAGCATGAGAAAAGAAACGGAAAACTTGATCTGCAGAACAAAATAGACAAACGTACACAAAATAATAACACTGCAAACACAGAAGAATGGATTTTAAAAGCACTTATCTTACCATACATGAACAGGCACTGAAAAAGCCATCTTTATATGAGGATTAGGATGCGGACAAGAACGATTTCTTAACAGCATGATAACACCAAATTGCCAGTTTGCCAAAGAGCTACACCGACATCTAAAACATTTAGTAGAAGGCTCTCGACATTCCATCCACTCCATTCAAAACTTCTTGAAGACTATCAAAGATAACAAGATAGAAGAGGATGAAAAATGGTCTATTTTGACTTAACCACAATTTTCACATCCACCAACGTCAACCTTGGCAAGGAAACACTAACGGCACCCAAATGAACAGATTCGACCTTTTTCTCAGCAACGCCGTTTTTGCTATTTCATATACAGAAACACCCAAATTCCTTTGTGCTGCAATTTTATTTGATTTCCTTCAAATTAAATAATAGCTTGACTTGCGGCTCTCAGTGACAAAGTACATGACCTCATGCTTCGTTTTTACAATATACTCCATGTGTGAATTATTTGGTCACTGAGCTTATCCACACCCACATTGAGATGCA
>NW_025130285.1:0-1132 GCF_004010195.1 Chiloscyllium plagiosum | reverse complement strand
CAATCCAAAAAACATTGCATCCTCCTCACCGTGCAGCCATCTACCCAGCTTTGTGTCATCTGCAAACTTTGAAATATTCCAGTCTGTTCTCCCATCTAAATCATTGACATATATTGTGAATAGCTGAGGTCCTAGTACCAATCAATACAGTAACCCAATCATTAATTGTCACCGAACATTGATCTGATCGATCCTCCCTGACTGACCATACAGATTAGCACATCAGCCTGATGTTCATAACTGACTGGTTGGAGACTCATTGAACAATTGTGAACCACTCTACTACTAAAGCTTGGAAGCAGGCCATTCAGCCCATTGTTTCCATATGGTTCTCTAAATACGTTTCTGACCTTGTACCATTCTCCTGAGCTTTCTACATAATCTTGAACATTAATTGATGATAAACAATTATCTCAGGCGCTTGACTGAACCTTTCCAAACCACTGTTCCATGCAACTTATTCTAGATCTAATTACTCATCGTGTTTCTTTCTCACCTCACATTTCCTTCTCTTATAACGTATTTGAAATCTGCACTCTTATTCTCAATGCTGGGTATGATCGGGAATACACTGCTAAGTGTATGGTCGAGGCAGATTTATTCAAAGCTTTCAAAATAGAACTGGTTAGTTAGTTGAAGAGGAAACATTTGGGGGTGATGGAAATAAGGAGGAGTGGAACATATAGAGATAGAGAGATGTACAGCATGGAAACAGACCCTTTGATCCAACTCGTCTATGCCAACCAGATATCCTAACCCAATCTAGTCCCACCTGCCTGCACCCGGACCCTTCGTATTCATATACCCATCCAAATGCCTCTTAAATGTTGCAATTGTACCAGCCTCCACCACTTCTTCTGGCAGCTCATTCCATACTCATACCACCCTCTGTGTGAAAACATTGCCCCTTAGGTCTCTTTTATATCTTTCCCCTCTCACCCTAAACCTATGCCCTCTCGTTCTGGACTCCCCAACCCCAGGGGAAAAACTTTGCCTATTTACCCCATCCATGTCCCTCATAATTTTGTAAACCTCTATAAGATCACCCCTCAGCCTTCGATGCTTCAGGGAAAACATGACCTCCCAACACCTCCATAGCCCATCACGAAGGACTCAAAGCCCTCCGCTTCTT
>NW_025130284.1:0-1132 GCF_004010195.1 Chiloscyllium plagiosum | reverse complement strand
TGGAGTCTTACCAAAGATCTTTCTGAAATCCATTTCGACTATGTCTCCTGACCTGCCCTCATCAATCTTCCTGGTCACTTTATCAAAGATCTCTAACAAATTTCTGAGGCATGACCTCCCACTCACAAAGCCATTCTGGCTACCTCTAATCAAACCTTATCGTTCCAAAAGCCTCTCAGGATCTTCTCTATAGACCTTACCTGCCACAGATGTTCAGCTTACAGGTTATAGTTCCAATGTTTCCCTTTGCAGCCCTTCTTGAATAAGGGCAGAACATTCACTACCCTCCAGTCTTCCAGGACCTTCCCTGTGGGTAACGATAATGCAAATATATCAGCCAGGGCCCGCGCAATTTCTTCTCTAGCCTCTTGCAGGAAGGCGTCTCAAACATTTGTACTCCAGCAGAATTGTAATCTCGCACAATCTGTAACCTCATGGTCTGACATATCCTCCACTCAATCATTTCATTCATGAAGATGCCAATAAGAGAAAATCTTGTGGGACTGTAGGAATCTGAATATGTACGCTGACCAATGAATAGGAGTTGAGAAATAATTTGGCTGATTTCTCAAAGAATACATCAAGGAAAGGGGACTCCATTTCAGTGGTACATTTCAGCATAAGATGGAGATTGTAGAGCTTTATAAAGAAATACTTCAATGCAGATTCAAATATTGCAAACATCTCATGTACTGTACATGTTGGAAATATGCAAGGGATAGAATCTAATTATCATGTCATCGAAGATGTGTTATGCATGGTAACAGAAAAAGATGTTGGAAAAGCTGGACCTCAAGAACATCCCATGGGAATACCATCTATTTGGGCAGACATGTTGTCATTGGAATCGGAGTTAACTACACAAGACGTCAAGTTCATGATTTTGATGAACTCAGACACAAGTGGTACATCTAGATTTCAATGGCTTATTTGATTTGTATGCTGATAAATAAGCTGGCAATGTTGCTATGTTGGCACATGGATATGTTATTGCTCTCAATATGTGTCTCTTATATGGTCTGAGTGAACATAAAGGAATCCTTCACTGTACATGTGGGAAACTCATTTAGACATGATTGCAACAGTTTCACAAAGCACCAGCCAATTCAGGCTGTGCAGACTCAGCCACAGA
>NW_025130283.1:0-1132 GCF_004010195.1 Chiloscyllium plagiosum | reverse complement strand
AAGCTTAATGCAATCAGAGTAAAGGTGTTTTTGTGAAAGGGAAATTATGTTTTGCACTATATAATGTTGCAAAGTATTGCGGGAGTTCCTGAGAACGTCACAAGAGGCTTGATAAAGGGGAATGGTTCGGCAGTTTATTGGGCTTTCTATGTCATTCTGAAATGAACAAAATAAACATGCTTAGACAAGACAGAGGTTCCCAGTCTGACAGAAAATTTATTGAATGGATTTAAGATTTGTTACCACAGAGATAAAGAAGAGTCAAAATTAATGTGTTTTTATCGGATTAAAAGGATATATCTATTGGAATACCACAAAGAGCAGTCCAAAACCATCTGTTCTTTCCAATCTATACTGATGGCTTGAAGTGGGGCTGACTGCATTGTGTGTCCGAATTTGTGGATGACGCAAAAATATGTGGCAGGGCACGTGCCAGGAAGATTAGATTACATTACAGTGTAGAAACAGGCCCTTCGGCCCAACAAGTCCACACCGACCCGCCGAAGCGAAACCCACCCATACCCCTACATTTACCCCTTACCTAACACTACGGGCAATTTAGCATGGCCAATTCACCTGACCCTGCACATCTTTTGGACTGTGGGAGGAAACCGGAGCACCCGGAGGAAACCCACGCAGACACGGGGAGAACGTGCAAACTCCACACAGTCAGTCGCCTGAGGCGGGAATTGAACTGGGGTCTCAGGCGCTGTGAGCTGTGACCATAATTTTGCTCTTTGTTTTAGGTAGGGGGGTCATGGTAATCTTTGCATATTCCCAGAGTGAATTAGCTGGTCCGACTGCCAAGTTTTAAACAAGCATAACCTATTTACAAAATTTAGGAATTAAACACAAAGAACAGAAAATAGAATAGTGGATGACTTATCATATTCAAAACCCGAAATACTATTCGACTTGATGATGTTGTTGAAATAATACTGGCAAAAATCCCCACAAACAGTCCACTTAGCCCAAAGAGTTAAAAAATGACACGAAAACTTATAGTTCACAAAGTCAGCAGGGTTAAAGCCCAAACTGAAATGTGCTGTGCACCTCGAGAGCAGGCTATGCCCCCTTAAATATGCTGGTTTCTTAAGATATGAAAGCCTTAGGCTGAAGGCATTATTTGTTA
>NW_025130282.1:0-1132 GCF_004010195.1 Chiloscyllium plagiosum | reverse complement strand
GTCTCTTTGCAGCAGAGAGTGGTGCGGGCTGGGCGGAAGTGAGGTCGGAGCGTACAGGCTGTTGGGAAGGTCGGTGAGTGTTATTTAAGTAGGAGTGTCAGTCCGAGAGGCGGTCAGGTCTACAAATCAGAAATTGGCGTGGAGCCGGAGCCGAGGGGTCAGACATCACATCGAGCCGTGGCAATAGGGGACTCCATATTGAGAGGGTCTGAAAGGGGTTTCTGCGACAACAGGCGGGATTTGAGGATGGTGTGTTGCCTTCCTGGTGCTAGGATTAAGGACATCGCAGACAGAGTGCAGGAAATCCTCAAGGGAGAAGGTGAAGAGCCAGACGTGCTGGTGCATGCCGGCACAAATGACGTCGGGAAGAAGAGGAGGGTCATTCTACAGCGGAACTTCGGAGAACTTGGAAGAAGGCTGAAAAGCAGGACATCCAGGGTGGTTATCTCCGGTTTGCTTCGAGTTCCTCGCGCTGGAGAGGACAAGAATAGGGAGAAAATGGACATGAATACGTGGCTGGGGAACTGCTGCAGGAAACAAGCATTAAAATTCTTTGATCACTGGGGTATGATTAGCGGTCGGGATAAATTATACAAGAGGGACGGGTTGCACCTAAATAGATGGGGTCCAGTTTTCTGGCAGGTAGGTTTGCCACTACAACACAACTGCATTTAACTGCATTTAAATAGCGAGGAGGGTGGAGGACAAACTGGAAGTTTAAGAAGGAAGTTAAAGGGAAAGTTAGAACAAGAGAAGTCAAGAAAGACAACGAATCAATGGAGCAGAAAACTCAAAAAAGGATCATGCCATAAGGTCAAGTGAAATAGGGATTGATAGGAAGGGTGAGGGGAATAACAAAGTAAAAATATTACATATGAATGCACGAAGCATTAGAAATAAGGTGGATGAGCTTGAGGCTCATTTGGAAATTGGCTGTTACGATGTTGTGGGCATAACTGAGACGAGGCTTCAAGTGGACAGTGCCTGGGAAATGAATATTCAAGGCGATACGCGCTATCGTAAGGACAGACTGACTGGCAGAGGGGTTAGGTTGGCCCTTTTGTTAAGGAATGATATTCAGTCCCTTGCGCGGGGGGAGGGGGTGGGGTGGACATAGAATCAGAGTATGTAG
>NW_025130281.1:0-1132 GCF_004010195.1 Chiloscyllium plagiosum | reverse complement strand
TGTTCAGTAGCGGGCAGTAACTGTGTTCAGTAATGGGCAGGAACTGTGTTCTGTAACGTGCAGGAACTGTGTTCAGTAACAAGCAGTAACTGTGTTCAGCAACGGGCAGGATCTGTGTTCAGTAGCGGGCAGTAACTGTGCTCAGTAGCGGGCAGGAACTGTGTTCAGTATTGGTCAGGAACTGTGTTCTGTAACGTGCAGGAACTGTGCTCAGTAGCGGGCAGGAACTGTGTTCAGTCACGGGAAGTAACTGTGTTCAGTAGCGGGCAGGAACTGTGTTCAGTATTGGTCAGGAACTGTGTTCTGTTACGTGCAGGAACTGAGCTCAGTAGCGGGCAGGAACTGAGTTCAGTAACGGGCAGGAACTTTGTTCAGTAGCGGGCAGGAACTGTGTTCAGTAACGGGCAGTAACACTATTCAGTAACGGGCAGTAACTGTGTTCAGTAGCGGGCAGTAACTGTGTTCATTAGCGGGCAGGAACTGTGTTCAGTAGCGGGCAGTAACTGTGTTCAGTTCCGTGCAGGAACTCTGTTCAGTAGCGGGCAGGAACTGTGTTCAGTAGCGGGCAGTAACTGTGTTCAGAAACGGACAGTAACTGTGTTCAGTTGCGGGCAGTAACTGTGTTCAGTAACGGGCAGGAACTGTGTTCTGTAGCGGGCAGTAACTGTGTTCAGTATCGGGCAGTAACTGTGTTCAGTAATGGGCAGTAACTGTGTTCAGTATCGGGCAGTAACTGTGTTCAGTAACGGGCAGTAACTGTGTTCAGTAGCGGGCAGTAACTGTGCTCAGTAGCGGGCAGTAACTGTGTTCTTTAGCGGGCAGTAACTGTGTTTAGTAACGGGCAGGAACTGTGTTCAGTAGCGGGCAGGAACTATGTTCAGTAGCGGACAGGAACTGTGTTCAGTAACGCGCAGGAACTGTGTTCAGTAGCGGGCAGTAACTGTGTTCAGTAATGGGCAGGAACTGTGTTCAGTAGCGGGCAGGAACTGTGTTCAGTAACGCGCAGGAACTGTGTTCAGTAGCGGGCAGGACCTGTGTTCAGTAACGGGCCGGAACTGTGTTCAGTAGCGGGCAGGAACTGTGCTCAGTAGCGGGCAGGAACACTGTTCAGTAGCGGGCACGAACTGTGTAA
>NW_025130280.1:0-1132 GCF_004010195.1 Chiloscyllium plagiosum | reverse complement strand
TCTCTATCATCTGTGGGAGATGTGAAAACGTATATTTCGTGCAATAGTCTTTCGTTGAGAATGACATCTCCAGAGACGTTACTACTCTGGCACAGTGCCCGTATCAGCTGTGGGATACTATGAAAAAGTTCCTTTAGTGAAATATCATTTCCCTCTGAACTGCATTTCCAGCAACATCCTGAGTCCGACAAGGTGCCCCTGTGATCTGTGGGAGGATATGAAACAGTGTCTTTCCCGTAATAACCTGTTCCATTTGAATTTTGTCTCCAACGACATTAAACTCTGACACAGTTTCCTTCCTACCTGTGGAAGAAGTGAAACAGTACCTTTCTTCTAATAGCCTGGGACTCTGAAGTACATGTCCAGCGTTAATACTACTCCGACAGAGTAACACTGTCATCTATGGAATGACGCAAAACACAAAATTTAGTGTAATAACATTTCCCTCTAAATTATATCTCCAGCGACGTTACTACACTAACACAGTGTCCTTGTTACTGTTGGAGGATGGTAAACAGTGTTTTTAGTATAATAACCTGTTCCTTTGAATCACATCTCCAGCGATATTGCTACTCTGACACAATGTTCCTGTCATCTATAGGACGATGCGAAACTGTATCTTTCGAGTAAAAGTCTGTCTGAATTATGCCTCCAGCGACATTAATACACTGACACAGTGCCAATATCGTCGGTGGGAGTATGTGAAACAGTGTCTTTCGTGGAATAACCTTTCCCTTTTAATTACGTCTCCAGTGACCTTATTACTCTGGCACAGTGTCTCTATCTTCTGCGAGAGGATGTGGACCATTGTTTTTAATGTAATATCCTGCGCCTCTCTCTTACATTTCCACCGAAATTACTACTCTCAGACATCTGTAGGTGGGTGTGGAGCCGTGAATTTCGGATCAGGGACTTTGAAATTTGGGAATGTGACCAGTCCTGTTCTCAGATGTTTGACAGGCGTGGGCGGGGTGGTGTGGGCCCTTCGCAAATATGTGATTATAAATGTCGTTTGCAATTGGAACTGATGGCAATTTTTTCCATCTTTGCCAAAGAAAGATAATGAAATTGCAAAGAAGTTCACCACAGGTGTTGGGAATATGAAATTAATAGTGATGGAGAAACATATCAG
>NW_025130279.1:0-1132 GCF_004010195.1 Chiloscyllium plagiosum | reverse complement strand
CCAAACCCCCATGAATAGTGTCTCCCAAACCCCCATATAGAGACTGTCTCCCAAACCCCATACAGAGACTGTCGCCCCAACCCCATACAGAGACTGTCTCCCAAACAACATACAGAGACTGTCTCCCAACCCCCAGAGAGAGACTGTCTACCAAACCCCATACAGAGACTTTCTCCCAAACCCCGATACAGAGACTATCTCGCAAACCCCATACAGACACTGTCCGCCAAACACCATACAGATACTCTCTCCCAAACCCCATACAGAGACTGTCTCCCAAACCCCATACAGAGACTGTCAAACAAACCCTCTTACAGAGACTTTCTCCCAAGCCCCAACAGAGACTATCTCCCAAACCCCAAACGGAGACTGTCTCACAAACCCCATACAGACACTGTCTCCCAAATTCCATACAGAGACTGTCTTGCAAACCCCATACAGATACTGTCTCCCAAACCCCCATAAGCAGTAAGTCTCCCAAAACCCATATAGAGACTGTCTAGCAAACCCCATACAGCGACTGTCTCCCAACCCCCAGACAGAGACTGTCTCCCAAACCCCCATAAATAGTGTCTCCCAAACCCCCATATAGAGACTGTCTCCCAAAGGCCATACAGAGACTGTCTCCCAAACTCCATACAGAGACTGTCTCCCAAACAACATACAGAGACTGTCTCCCAACCCCCAGAGAGAGACTGTCTACCAAACCCCATACAGATATTGTTTACCAAACCCCCATACAGAGACTTTCTCGCCAACCCCGATACAGAGACTATCTCGCAAACCCCATACAGACACTGTCCGCCAAACACCATACAGAGACTGTCTCCCAAACCCCATACAGAGACTGTCTCCCAAACCCCATAAAGAGACTGTCTCCAAACGCATAAAGAGACTGTCTCCCAAACCCCATACAGAGACTGTCTCCCAAACTCCATACAGAGACTGTCTCCCAAACCCTCATTCAGAGACAGTCTCCCAAATCCCATACAGAGACTGTCTCCAAAACCCCATACAGATAATGTTTACCAAAACCCATAAAGAGACTTTCTCCCAAACCCCCATACAGAGACTGTCTACCAAACCCCATACAGAGACGGTCTCCCAAACCCTCATTCAGAGACTGTCTCCC
>NW_025130278.1:0-1132 GCF_004010195.1 Chiloscyllium plagiosum | reverse complement strand
TGTTTCTTACACAAGAAGAGATTTTTTTTAAAAGCTGCAAATGTTAGAATTCAAAGTGGACAGTCAGGACGCCCAAACAACACAACAAAAGAGGCGGCGTCAGGAGGTGAGAAGTCAATGACATGAGTAAAAGCCTTCTTCAGGACTGGGGGTGTGGCGGGGAGGGGGGGGGTTTAAGGGGGTCTACATTTAAAGAGGCGGAGTGGGGGAAGAGGAGACAGGATGGTGAGGTGGGAATAGATGAACAAAAGTCGAAGTTATGACCGGGTTGGTCGTTGGGAGGAATGAATCCAGTTGGGAGATGGAAGAAGGGCTGATCAGAGGAATGGAAGGGAGGAGGTGGGGCTGGGAATATATTTGGGAGATTGGAGGGGAGGTTATTTGAAATTGGATAACTCAATGTTGAGTAACCCGGGCTGTAGGCTGCCCAGGCAGAAGATGAAGTGTTGTTCCTCCAATTTGCGGTTTGTTTCATAGTGGCAATGGAGGAAGTCAAGGATGGCCACGTTGGAAAGGGCGTGGGCGGGGGAGTTGAAATAGGCAGTGACTGGGAGGTCAGCTCAGCCCTTACGGGTCGAGCTGAGAGGCTTAGCAAAACATCCCCTTAGTTTACGCTTGGGATCACCGCTGTAGTGAAGACCACATCGGGAGTACCAGATACAGTAAACTAGGTTGGATCCTAACACCTGGCACATTTTCCACAAGGACCATTCCCTTCGCTAATCTTTGTTTCGTTCGCCACTCCCCACCAAACCCTCCTATCCCCACTGACAACTGTCCCTGCAAACGGAAAAGATGCATCACCTGCTGGCATACAATCTACCTCACCTCCATCCAGCGCCCCCAACAGTCCTTCCAGGTGAAATAGAGATTCACCTGCCTCCCTTCCAAACCAGTGTACTGCATCAGGTGCTTCCGATGTGGTCTTCCCTACACTGGGGAGACCAAACATAAACTAAGGGCACATTTTCCCAATCATCGCAGCCGGGCCTAAAGGGACCGATGTGAGCTCCCAGTCACCACCCAGCGCAATTCCCCTTCCCCTGCTCTCCCCAGCCCCGACCATTTCCTTTTCTCTTTATCTGCAGCTCTCCGCACACCCACCCCCAATCCTGAAGAATAGTTATACCGG
>NW_025130277.1:0-1132 GCF_004010195.1 Chiloscyllium plagiosum | reverse complement strand
CCTCACCTATGGCTATCGACAATACAAATATCTCAGCAAGTGGCCCAGAAATTACTTCACAACTTCCCATAGAGTTCTAGGGTACACCTGATCACTTCCCGAGTGTTCATCATCGTTTCAGTGATTTAAAACATCCAGCACCGTCTCCATCTGTCATGTGGACATTATTCAAGATGTCGCCATTTATTTTTCCAAATCTCTAGTTTTTCATATCCTTTTCCAAAGTGAACACTGAGGCAAAATATTCATTTATTATCTCCCCATCTCCTGCAATTCTACACATAGGCTGATCTTAGAGTGGCCCTATTCTCTCTCCCATTACCTCTATCTTCTCAATGTATTTGTAAAATTCCTTTGCATTCTCTTAAACCCTATTGCCAAAGTTATCCCATGCCCCCCCACTTTGGGCCTCCAGAATTCCCTCTTAAATATACTTGTACTGCCTTTATATTCTTCAAGGCATACACTCAATCCCTGCTGTCTTTTCCTGACGTATGTTGACTTCTTGAACATGACGAAAACCTGACCTTCTCCAGTCCCACAGCACTCCCTGCACCTATGCAGGGAGAGAGGGTCAGTTTATTATTCAATAGCTCCTTGGTTCTGACACTGGGCTGATGTGGTGAGATGTGGTGTGGTGAAAAACACAGGAGGGAGGTGCTTCAGAGGCAGAGGAAACTCCGTTTGTATTAAAACATTGACAAGAAAATAAATATTCAGAACAACCAGTGCGAGGCATCAAGTGAATTGAGACTTGTCTCACAGCTGTTAACTCCCAAGTTCACCGTTAAGGCTCTAACTTGGTACAGTGGATTTTGACTTACAGAGAGCTGTTAATTACTGGGTGACAGGGGAAAGGAGAGAGAGAGAGAATAAACACGAATCCCGGGGTCCTCTCCGGTTTCGCTTCCATGGGCCCTGCCCTGCACCGTCAGCCCTGAAACCCACCCTTCCTCCCCTCTCATACTGAGCTGGGACAGAGGGTCTTGATAACCTTCTTCCCATCCCCAGAGTGGCTTCTGTTGGTTTGGAGAGTGGTGGATGTCCTTGGCACTACCCCCAGTTGGTCTCTCGGCTCTCCAGTCACATCTCACCAGAACATTGAGGGTTGTGGATGTGAAGATTGCTCACT
>NW_025130276.1:0-1132 GCF_004010195.1 Chiloscyllium plagiosum | reverse complement strand
GAGGCTGAGACCGGATCCTGGTATCAGCTTGCATAGCCCGAACACATGGCATTATGAGGTTATGCTTAAACACAAGCATATACACATCTTGGGATATTTGTTTTGCTGAATTGCTTCTTTGGAAGTTTTTTTTTAATGGTGGAAATAAAATTGAGTAGCTTCAGGTCTGTTTCAGGTGACAGTTGCAAGTCCTTTGTTTAAAAAAAACAAAACAAATTCAATGGGAAGTGTAAGGTATAGGGTTAAATTGTGCAGAATAAGGAACAGGTGTTGTTCTGCAAAAGTTTACATTATACAATTAAGCTGTGCATGCAAATACTAAACAGTGAGTAGTGAAAACAGGTAGAATTATCTGTGACTAATAGGGCAGAGCGACCGTGTAGCAGGATGTATCAGGCATAGGAAAAAAGAAGAAGCGAAAACAGGTAGAATTATCTGTGACTAATAAGGCAGAGCGACCGTGTAGCAGGATGTACCAGTAACAGGAGAATAGTGTGCCAGTCTCAGGAGGGATGTGGCCAACGGATAGAATTTGGTTTGGCAGGATGATTGCACGAAGACAGCAAACGATGCCAGGATAGTCACATATAAGGAATGAGATAACTTAGAGTAAGGGGCTACAGGCTTAGAGTAATGGAAGAAGTTAGACAAAGGTGGAGTGAAGCTAGAGCTTGTGATAGGCTACACACTACAGTAAAAGTAACCAATGGAGTGAAAGGGGAGACCGAGAGACACAGCTGAACAGCATAGATCAGAATGTAACCCTCAGATCGGGGTGCTTACTTGTTAGGTACCTGTTCTTGCAAGTGCGTATCACTAAAATTCGCTGCTTCAGAATTTGACTTGGACTGAAATTTATTATTATGTGAGTTTTGTTTCTTACAATTTGGGGGCTCATCTGGGATGTCCATCATCACCAGTGGGGTAGGCAACATCGATGGTTAGGAAGACGCATCCCATTCCTTTTGGAATGGTCCTGAGTTCCTCGGCGGTGGGTTTCCCCTTCTGGTTGACTGATTGAGATCTGATGAGAGTCTATCTGAACCAGGCGAAAGGTTGTAAGTAGGCACAGGGAGCCAGGCAACTCCAAGCATGGACCAAAGAGATTTTTAAGTGCTGCCTTGGTGGCTGG
>NW_025130275.1:0-1132 GCF_004010195.1 Chiloscyllium plagiosum | reverse complement strand
CTAGAAGTTGCAAATGCGACTCCAATCAACACAAATGGCTATGCTTTCAGTCATCATGGGCCTAATTCTGAAATTTAATCATGACACTTCTTCTATCTCCATCAAGTCACAATTCTAAAATGATTTTAATCCACGTGTTCAGACATATAATGAAACATCTCTGTCGGATTAGAAACTTGAACCTTTAGGGTCAGAGGAAGGGGCACTACCACTAATCAGCAATAGCCCCGAAAGCTGCAACATGATTCTCCTGTGTGCTTGCTCATCAGCCTGTTCTGACATGCTGTAACACACCTCCACAACAGGCAGGACATGAATCCAGATCATCTGCTCCAGAGATTGTGACACTAACACAGGTTCATGGAATGAAATCAAATCCAGAACTCTGGCTTTCCATTACACAAGACTTACACCATGCCCAGAATTTGGATCATATTTTAAGTGTCAGCTTTCAGCTCTGCATGCATTTATTACATTCTGATTAACATTACTGATATACACAGGCCACTGTTCTCATTGTTAAACAAATAAAAGGTATTAGACTCAAGTACAGGATGATAATCGCATGTGCTCTGCTATTGAGATAAACGATGAACATCTTTAATTGCTTGGCTATGATTTCCAGCTTAAACGGTTATTATCTGTTGTCTGCAATATTAACAAAAGAAATCCTGCAGGCACACTCTGAAGGATCTCGAAAATATATCAATGCCGAACAACAGAGATGTGGAAAGAGCCCAGTTTCTGGCCAAAACAAACTGGTCACTATTTCCAATCTCAGACATATGGTTTCCGTCTTCCTAAAACAATTAAGTGATACAAGGCAACTGCTTACTTTCCAGCCTCTCCATAACCACTGCACAATCTGACTACACAAGGCAAACCAACCTCTGGGTCTTTCGAAAACTCAAGGTTGGTATCTGTAGATCTTTGGTGAGGGGAGGGTCTGTTAAAGCTGAAGGGAGAGGATGAGGGGGCATTAATAACACTCACTGGGCTGAGGTGTGGCAGATGGTGGTTAACTTGGATAAATGCGAGGTATTGCATTTTGGTAAAACAAACAAGGGAATGACTTATGCAATTAATGGTAGTGCGTTGGTCGAGTTATAGAACACAGGGATCCAAGGGTGCT
>NW_025130274.1:0-1132 GCF_004010195.1 Chiloscyllium plagiosum | reverse complement strand
AGGGGGTTAGTGAAAGGGAGGGTGTCGGGGTTGAAAGGGTTTACAGAGATAAGGAGAGGATGCAAAGGCTGGCGGAGTTTGCGGAGATAGGGAGACGATGTCGTGGATGGAGGGGTTATGGAGGAAGGGAAAGGCTGTAAGGGTCGGAGGTGGTTACAGAGAAAAGGAGGGGTGTAGGGAATAGAGTTTACTGAGTTAAAAAGGGGGGTGTACTGGCTGGAAGAGGTGACAATGATCCAGAGGGAGTATACGGGCGAGACGTTAAACAGCTAGGGAATGGTGTAGAGGCTGAAAAATTTGACAGAGACAGGGAGGGAATGAGAGAGACATGGAGTGTTTTAGGGGCTGGAATAGTGACAGAGGTGGCAAGGAAGTGAGAGAGATAGGGAGTAGTGTAGGTGCTGGAAAAGCTGAAAGAGATAGGAAGGAGGTGCGAGAGATAGGTATGAGTGTAGGGACTTGTAAAGCTGACAGAAAGGGATAGGGATTGGTGTAGGAGCTGAAGGAAGTGACACAGGGGGGCAGGCCTGTAGGACCTGGAGGAGGTCCGCCTTGAAGGAATTTGTGCATCGTGAGTGTCATAGTAGATGGCAGAGGTTACAGAGATAGGGAGTGTTGTGGAGCCTCTAAGAGGTGACAGAGATAGGGAGAAATGGAAGGGCAGGAACGAGTTTAATGAGATAGCGATGGGTGTAGGGGTTGGAGGATGTGACGTAAATAGGGAGAGGTTTAGGGTCTAGAAGCTGTGGAGAGCTTGGGAGAGATGTAGGGCCTGAATGTTGTTAGAAAGGTAGGGAAGGCGAAAGGGGCCTGAGGGTGTCAGAGAGATGTAAGTGGTAAAGGGATTGGAGGAAATTAGAAAGACATGAAAGACTGCAACACCAGGTGGTAGGGGAGATTTAGGGAAGAGTGTAAATGTTGGAGGAATTTTCGATGATCGATAGGTCTGGGATAGACGATGAATATTATGGAGGAGAAAGTGAGGTTTGCAGATGCTGGAGATCAGAGCTGAAAATGTGTTGCTGGAACAGCGCAGCAGGTCAGGCACCACCCAGGGAACAGGAGAATCGACGTTTCGGGCATAAGCCCTTCTTGAGGAATTCATGAAGAAGGGCTTATGCCCGAAACGTCG
>NW_025130273.1:0-1132 GCF_004010195.1 Chiloscyllium plagiosum | reverse complement strand
GTTTAAGAGATGTGTAATGGGGCTCATCTAGATATATTATATCTCGATTTCCAGACAGCAGTGCGTAATGTGCCTCACAATAGATTAATATGCAAGACAAGACCACATAGGGAAAGGAAAGATTTATTTACTAAGGGAGATAATGGGATAAGCAATAAGTAAGTACGATATGGAGCCGCTGGTTTAGGACTGGGTCGGACAATGTCAAAATTCACATGACAGTCGGTGAGAGTCCAACGGGTTTATTTGAAAACACAAGCTTCCATAGCGCTGCTTCTTCGTTAAGTGTTAGAGAGAGAGGAAGACCTAAGACCCAGAAGTTATAAGGAAATGATCAAAGGATTGTACAACTTATGCACATGAATGGTACACACCTAAGATGGCTCTTAAATCCTTAATCACTTCGAATCGAGGTGTAGGTTTTGATTGATTGATATGCAAATCACAAACATTATCGCTGTCAAGGAAGTGATGCCTCCGATCAAGCAATGTATTTCAGTGGTGAGGTCTTGTTTGGAGTTTATCTGTATCTTCATCTGGAGTCAGACTGGGTTTGTTCCGAGTTCAGGAGTTTATAAAATGCCACATTAATTGACTGTCTCCAAATTGTATGTTTTTGGAACAAAAAAAAAGCGTATCTGCAAATACAATTGCAAATTTATGCCGCAGATTTGTACGTGCATACGTGTGTGTGCGTGTACGTGTGTGTGAGGGGGTGTGCCTGTGTGAGGGGGAGAGAGAGAATGTGTGTAAGTGAGAGAGAATGAGGGGGAGTGTATGTGTGAGTGAGGGATGAATATATAGTGGGTATGGGTGTGCATGCGTGTGACAGAGCAGCGTATGTATGTGCGCATGTGAGACAGGGGGAGTGTGAGTGTGTGTGTGTGTGTGTGTGTGGAGCGGATAGCGAGTGTGTACATGAGTTTATGTAACGGGGAGAGTGAGAGTGTGTGTTTGTCCAGGCGAAAACACAAACAGATACCGCAGATCCCTTTTACAACAGGCAGTCACTCCATGGTTTGAGAGCTTCCCCTCTCTGCAGCCTCTGCTCCAATTGTTGTGCATGTTACAGACCCAAATGCTGTAACTACAGTCCCCGTGCTCCATCCCGAGCTGGGTCACCAAATCCTCA
>NW_025130272.1:0-1132 GCF_004010195.1 Chiloscyllium plagiosum | reverse complement strand
GGGTACTGAGTCAAGCACATTCTGAGGTATGAAAGGAGCACTATCTTCGGCATTGAGGGAGCAATATCTGAGGTACTGAGGGGGCACTTTCTGTGGTATTTAGGGAGCACTTTCTGAGGAACTGAGTGAGAACTATCTGAGGTACTGAGGGAGAACTATCTGGGGTACTGAGGGAACACTTTCCGAGGTATTAAGGGAGCACTATCTGAGGCATTGAGGGAGCAATATCTGAGGTACTGAGGGAGCACTTTCTGAGGTATTTCGGGAGCACTTTCTGAGGAACTGAGTGAGAACTATCTGAGGTACTGAGGGAGAACGATCTGAGGTATTGTGGGAGCACCATCTGAGGCATTGAGGGAGCACTATCTGAGGTACTGAGGGTGCACTTTCTGATGTATTGACGAAGCACTTTCTGAGGTATTGAGGGAGCACTTTCTGAGGTTCTGAGTGAGCACTTTCTTCGGTATTGAGGGAGCACTTTCTGAGGTATTGAGGGAGAACGATAGGAGGAATTGAGGAAGCATTATCAGTGGTACTGAGGGAGAATTATCTGAGGTACTGAGGGAGCACTTTCTGAGGTATTGAGGGAGCACTTTCTGAGTATTGAGGGAGCACTTTCTGAGGTTTTGAGGGAGCACTTTCTGAGGTACTTAAGGAACACTTTCTTCGGTATTGAGGGTGAACGATATGAGGAATTGACGAAGCATTATCAGTGGTACTGAGGGAGAACTACCTGAGGTACTGAAGGAGCACTTTATGAGGTATTGGGGGAGAACTATCTGAGGTACTGAGGGAGCACTTTATGAGGTATTGAGGGAGCACTTTCTGAGGTACTGAGGGAGAACTATCTGAGGTACTGAGGGAGAACTATCTGAGGTACTGAGGGAGCACTTTCAGAGGTATGGAGGCAGAACTATCTGAGGTATTGATGGAGCACGATCTGAGTTATTGAGGGAGAACTATCTGGGGTATTTAGGGAGCGCTTTCAGAGGTATTGACTGAGAACTATCTGGGGTATTGATAGAACACTATCTGAGGTATTGAGGGAGCACTTTCAGAGGTATTGAGGGAGCATTTTCAGAGGTATTGAGGGAGAACAATCCCGGTATTGAGGGAGCACTATCTGAGTTAT
>NW_025130271.1:0-1132 GCF_004010195.1 Chiloscyllium plagiosum | reverse complement strand
CGCATTTGGAGTGTTGCATATGGTTCAGATCACTGCATTACAGGAAGGATGTGAAAGATTTGGAAAGGGTTCAGAGAAGACTTACTAAGATTTTACCGAGTCTGGAGTGAAGGTCTTATGAGGAAGGCTGAGGGACTTGAATCTGTTTCTGTTCGCGAGACGACGTTTGAGGTCAATTAATTAAGATAGTCAGAGAATTAGATGGGTTGGACAGTGAGAGCCTTTTCTCTCTGATGGCGATGCCGAGAACGAGGGCAGACAGTTTTAAATTGAGGTAGATAATAAATAGATATGGGGCAGATGTTCTTTAATGTTCTTTACTCAGAATAGTCGGGGCAGAGAATGCATTGCCTGCAACAGTAGTGGACTCACCAACTTTAAGGGCATTTACACGGTCATTGGATAGGCATATGGACGAGAATGGACTCGTGTTAGCTACTTGGGCTTCAGATTGGTTCCACAGGTCGACGCAACATCAGAGCCGAAAGGCCAGCAATGTCATGTTCTGTGTTCTAGAGAGCATAAATATGTGATGGGAGAGGAAAGACTTAGATGAGATTGCAGGAGAACATTTTTCACACAGAGGATGGTGCAGGCATGGAATGGGTTTCCAGGGGAAGTGGTAGAGAAAAGTACAATGACAACATGTAAAAGACATTTGGGCAGGTACATTGAGAGGAGAAGGTTTGAAGGGATATGGGTCAAGTGCAGGAAAACACGACTCATTCATGGACTCTGGTCAGCATGGACTAGTTGGGTCCAAGGAACCGTTTCCGTGATGCTTGGCTCTGTGTCCAGTTATTGGAGGAGGAGGCGACCTAGGTAAGGCATGTGATAGACACTGAAACAAGTTACAGCGATAGGGATGGTAGTCTGGAATGCAGTACATTTCAAATATGTGGAGGGCTATCGGGAAGGGAAGAGGTTACAGAGAGAGGAACTGTTATAGGAGTTACAAATTATTGAAGATACTGGTCCACAAGACATGCCACAGATACTCACAGAGTAGTGAGACTTAGTACAACAGAACTTATAGTAGTGGTGGGGATTGAGCCTGGGGTGTGTCGTAATGTACTCCCCCTCCAGCACTGTATCTATGTCATGTCTTGTTAGCCGATGTTTGGAGCCCTCT
>NW_025130270.1:0-1132 GCF_004010195.1 Chiloscyllium plagiosum | reverse complement strand
GTGAGGACTGAAAACACTGGAGGTCAGATATGAGAGTGCATTGTTGGAAAAGCACAGCAGGTCAGGCAGCTTTGGAGGAGCAGGAGAGTCCATATTTCGGGCATAAACCCTTATCAGGTTCCTGATCACCGACTTATACCCAAAACGTTGATCCTCCTTCTCCTCGGATGTTGCCTGACTTGCTGTGCTTTTCCAGTAACACACTCTCGACTCAAAGGGCTGAATGTCATTACAAATGTTCCTTTTTCTTATGGCGAAATGAAAGCCTACGTTAAAACAGGGAGAATTCCAGCTTTACTAAGTGATATAAGTGATGATTGGTTAACATAATCAAACAAAATAAACTAGGTTACATTTAAGAATAATGATCATGATTTCAAGTCCCACTGCAGGGGCATTTCTATTTATTGACTTAATTTTCTTTTCTTTCAAATAACTTACACATGACCAACCCCGCCTTCCCTTAATGAAAAAGCTAAGTGAAGATTCAAGGCATACAATACATCCCACTAAGATTGAAACTACGAGGAGCAGTGTTCATATCAGCTGTGGCTTTCTGTGCAGGGAAGAGTGGGTCCAAGTCCTGCTCCAGAGTCTAGCACACAGTATCTAGATCTCAATACTAGACTAGTGTCATGCCACACTGTTGGACATTCAGCTGTCCAAATCAACCTTCAAATTAATCACCTACCTGCCCTTTCAAGTGAATATAAAAGATCTCAGCACATTTTGGACAACGGGAGGAGAAAAGGGATTTTGTCAAAGTTTTACAACCTGTTGTCGTCGGGATTATTTGCAGGATTACCAATTCAAGGGGAATCCAACATTTAGACTGCACGAGAGGAGAGTGATGGTTGATTAGTAATTGTTTGCCCTCTCAAAAAATATTAAAATCTTCAACAAAATGTGGGTTTTTTTCGGCAATACTCAAGTTCAATACGACCTAATGGCTGTCAGGGAAAGAGAGTTCTCCCCAGTGTCATAGCTCTGGATGTCGGATCCTCTGTGAATATTATTATAACAGACCATCTGGTGGTTTTAAAATCTTCTCTTACATTTAAATAATGATCACATTCCTGAAGTACCCATGTGGATTGTACCATCTCGAGGTCACAAAACTGCTTGAGAGATC
>NW_025130269.1:0-1132 GCF_004010195.1 Chiloscyllium plagiosum | reverse complement strand
CGAGCTGTACATGATAATATAAAAATATTGTGTCTCAGAAGTGTTTATGTTCATATAAATATTGTCATATGTTGAAACTGTTTATGTGTATGTTCTTTCATGGAACTATTCATGTTTGTGAAATATTCACAGCGTCTGGAGTACACGGCTTTCCATAACGTACGATTCAGTTGGTTCCTCTGGGTTATTATTGAGAGATTGACACAGTACATTTCAATCTTATAATCGATTGCTTTACTGACCGGTTTTTGTGTTAAAATAATCACAGTGGAACGTGGGATCGGGTTGGGGCCGAATAGTCTCTCTGTCTAGGCCTCTCTGTCAGAGGATTGATGACCCGTCTGTGTCTCTGCATTTCAGTGAGTGATGATATACCGACAGTGTGAGAGAAGGAACTGCCTGCATTGCTCCTTGTATCTCAGGTGGAATGTGGAATAAAGAACAGAAGGGAAAGTCTGTGTTGGGGCAGAGGGCAGAGAGACTGAGATGACAGTATGACAATATTGACCAAAAATGGGCAAAGACTGGCGTGGAGGGAAATGTGAGAAGAGAAGCAAAAATAGGAGTGTGAATGACAAGATCCTCAGTACTATCTTCAGAAAGCAATCAGAATGACAGAAAATGGTTACGGAGATAACAAAGTGAGATCCTCTCTAATATTCTTGACAATACCTGCTAGATGCACAGTTACTGTCAGAGTCTAAATGAATTCTGTCTGGTTTCTCATCATTAACTCACGTATGGGTGGTTACTCTCAGTTTTACAATATCATGTTTCAGTAAACGGATCTGGGTTGAATTGAAAAATTCATTGATTTACAGAAATTCCGATCCAACCCAGATTCAGTGGGAAATGTGCTCTCTGCAATGGGCCCTTCCTCTCAGGGGCCGATTTTATCCCACACCTCTGAATGCAACAAAAAAAAAATCAATGTGTTTGTCACTGATGAGCAATCTTTGTCGAAGTTACTCCCTTCCCAAATACGCACCAAAAGGTTAAAGACATAGTGTGTGATGTAGGGGATGGAGGATCTTACAGGGATGGGGAGGGATGTAGGGGCTGGAGGAGCTTACAGAGATCGAGAGGAGTGTCGGGGCTGGTGGAGGTTACAGAGATAGGGAAGGTTGTAGGA
>NW_025130268.1:0-1132 GCF_004010195.1 Chiloscyllium plagiosum | reverse complement strand
CCTGACCTGCTGCGCTTTTCCAGCAACACACTTAAGAAGAAGGCCAATGCACATGGGCTACTGGGTAGTTTGATAAAGTGGATTCAAAGTCGGCTCAGTTGTAAGAGACAGAGGGTGATGACAGAAGGTTGCTTCGGTGACTGAAAGCCGGTGTTCAATGGGGTACCACAGCGCTGGGTCCCCCATTATTTGTCATTTATATAAATGACATTAATGATTATGTGAGGAGGTTTGACTATTAAGTTTGTGGATGGCACAAAGATTGGACAGGTGTTTAAAAGTGAAAATATAAACAGGATGATAAAATGGGCAAATAGGGGCGGATGGATTTCAACCCTGAAACATGTGAGGTGAAACACTTTCGAAGAAGTAATTTGACAAGGAATTATTACATGAATGGCATGAGACTAGGACTTTCCGTGGAATAAAGGGACCTTGACGAGTTTGTCCACAGATGCCTGAAAGTAGAAGGGCATGTTAGTAGGGTGGTAAAAAAATAGGCATATGGGGCACTTACCTTTATCAATCGAGTCATAGATTACAAAAGCAGGGAAGACATGTTGGATTTGTCTGACATTTTGGTGATACCACAGCTAGAATACTGTTTACAGTTCAAGTCACCGCATTACAGGAAGGACGTGATTGCACTGGAGGGGATGCAGAGAGGTCTCACAAGGATGCTGCCTGGGATGGAGCAGTTCAGTGATGAGGAAAGGTTGGATAGGCTTGGGTTGTTTTTGTTGGAGCCGAGAAGACTGAGGGGTGATGTGATTGAGGCGTACAACATTATAGGAGCATAGAAAGAGAGAATAAGAAGCAGCTGTTCCCCTTAGTTGAAGGGTTAGTCACAAGGGAACGCTGTGGACTCTGGGTCTGTAATTTGATGGAGTTTAGAAGGATGAGGGGGATCTCATTGAGGGGCAGGGGGTTTGGGAGAATGTGAAGTAAAGCTTTTTTACCCAGAGGATGGTGATGGCCTGGGAAATACGTTACTTGGGAGGGTGGTAGAGGTGAATTGCTTCACATCCTGTATAAATTATCTGGGTGAGCACTTGACACAGGGTGGCACGGTGGCACAGTGGTTAGCACTGCTGCCTTTCAGCACCAGAGACCCAGGTTCAATTCCTGCCTC
>NW_025130267.1:0-1132 GCF_004010195.1 Chiloscyllium plagiosum | reverse complement strand
CTTACCACCCCCACATGGCACACCTCCCGGTCACTTACAGCACATGGCCACTCCTCAGTGTCAGGGTAGACCAGCACTTCTCCCTGCAAGGCTGAAGCAAGGCCACTGTGGGCATATGGGGGCACACACTCAGCTCACAGACCAGACCATTTAAACGGGCATTGGATAGGCATATGGAAGATAGTGGGCTAGTGTAGGTTAGGTGGGCTTGGATCGGCGCAACATCGAGGGCCAAAGGGCCTGTACTGCCTGTATTCTTCTATGTTCTATGTTCTATGTTCTACCACACCCACAGGGCCACTCGCTCACTCGCTTTCCCAGCACACCCTGACCTTACACCCACCTCCGGTCTCCTTTGAGTTATGTCCCAATCTGCAGAGGGTGTTTGCCCCTTACAACAATGTACAAGGTTACAGAAACAGTCTCCTGGGCTGTGAGTGCGACTGGCACGGGTTAAAATGACAGTTTAGAGACAGTCATTAAACAGCCCTGAACTGCAGGTAAACAGAAAGGGCCAGATCATCTCACTGCAGGTAGAAAGGGACCGAACATCTCACTGCAGGTAAAAAGAGCCCGAACATCTTTCTGCAGGTAAAAAGGGCCCGAACATCTCACTGCAGGTAAAAATGGCCCGAACATCTCACTGCAGGTAAAAAGGGTCCGAACTTCTCACTGCAGGTAGAAAGGCGTCCGAACATCTCACTGCAGGTAAAAGGGGTCCGAACTTCTCACTGCTTGTAAAAAGGGCCCGAACATCTCACTGCAGGTAAAAGGGGCCCGAACATCTCGCTGCAGGTAGAAAGGGCCCGAAAATCTCACTGCAGGTAAAAGGGGCCCGAACATCTCACTGCAGGTAGAATGGGCCCGAACATCTCACTGCAGGTAGAAAGGCGTCTGAACATCTCACTGCAGGTAGAAAGGGTCCAAACATCTCACTGCAGGTAAAAAGGGGCCGAACATCTCACTGCAGGTAAAAGGAGCCCGAACATCTCACTGCAGGTAGAAAGGGGCCAAACATCTCACTGCAAGTAAAAGGAGCCCGAACATCTCACTGCAGGTAAAAAGGGCCAGAACATCTAACTGCAGGTAAAAAGGGCCAGAACATCTCACTGCAGGTAGAAAGAGCCTGAAA
>NW_025130266.1:0-1132 GCF_004010195.1 Chiloscyllium plagiosum | reverse complement strand
CTGGGCCCGTCTCCCACTCAATTCTACACAGCTTCTCACTCTTGTCTGTGTATTTGCCTTTATTCAGCTGTAATACCGTTACTTCTGATTCTAACTTCTCCATCTGAAATTGCAGAGTAAATTCAATCATATTATGATCACAGTCAGGTTAAGCTCCCCTCATCCCCTCCCCTGCACAAGCTGCTCCAAAAAGCCATCTCGTAAACATTCCACAAATTCCCTTTCTTGCCAACCACTATCAATCTGAATTCCCAGTCCATCTGTAAAGTAAAATCCCACATGACCACTGTAACTTTACCTTTCCTACAGATCTTTCTAGATCCTGGTGTATCTTACACCCCAGCTCCCTGTATATAACTCCAACTGCATTTTTTCACCTTTTTGATTCCTCAATTCTACCGACACAGATTCTACCTTATTTCATTTCTCATTGTTGACTATTGATTCAATTCCATTCTTGATACTGAGACAACTCTATCTCTCTGCCCAACTGCCTATCTTTTCGACAGGATGAATATCCTTGAATATTCAGCTCCCAATCCTGATCCTCTTGCAGCGATGTCAAATAATGCCACTATGGATGAGTCACAAGCTCATTTACGTTATTCAATATAGTGAACACATTCCGATATAATAGTTCAGTCCTGTATTACCCGTCGCTCTTCTCATTGTCATTTGTTTGTACAGCCGTTGGTACCTACACGGACCCTGACCACTGGATCATTCCCCTCCCGCTCCAAGTTCTGCAACCCAAATGATATATCACAAACCCAAGCACCAAGTAGGCAACACAACCTTCAGGACTCTTAATCCCGATCACGAAGAACAGTATCTATGTTTTTTTAACTATACTATCCCAAATTATCCATCATTGGGCAGCATGGTGACACAGCAATGCTGCCTCACAGTGCTAGGGACTTGGGTTCATTTCCAATCTCTGGGCCCTGCCTGTGCGGACTTTGTTCATTCTTCCTATGTCTGGATTGGGAACATTAACTCTTTTCTCTCTCCACAGTACGTCCCTGTGTTTGCTTCAGACTTCTACCATCTACAGTATTTTTGCTTTTGTTCGATGGAGAAATGCAGCAAATGTGACAGGTTTTTTTTAAAAGCAGCTGTGTTTCGCGGGTTC
>NW_025130265.1:0-1132 GCF_004010195.1 Chiloscyllium plagiosum | reverse complement strand
TGTGTTCTCAACGCACGACAATACTCCCTGTACTCCCACGGCTGTACCCTCAGCCCACTACTGTCCTCCATGCACACTCACGTCTGTGCCCTCAGCCCCTTACTGTATTCCATGTACACCCACGTCTGTGCCCTCAGCCCCTTGCGATACTCCAGCTACACCCACGGCTGTGTCCTCAGCCCCTTAGTGTGTTCCCTGTACACCCACGGCTGTGTCCTCAGCCAACCAATGTACTGCCTGCACACCACGGCTGTCCCCTCAGCTAACCACTATTCTCCCTGTACTCCCACGGTTGTTTCCTCAGCCCCCTACGGACTCCCTGTACAGCCACGGCTGAGTTTCCAAATTCCAAACAACGCCAGCTACAAGTTCGATGATGACATCACTATAGCAGTACGGATATTAAACAGCAATGCGTCAGAATGTAGAAAGGCGATAGAGAGCTTGGTGGCATGATCTGTTGATAATGACCTCTCTCTCTAATCCGGTAAACGTAAAGGACTGATCACTGACTTTAAGAAGAAAGGAGGGGAACATACCCCATCTACATCAACCATTTGAGGGAATGCAGAGCATCAAGTGCCTCGGAGTGATGATACCTCACAACCTGTCCTGAACTTCTCACATAGGTCCGATTGTCGGGATGGTTCAACAATGCCTCTCCTTCCTGAGGTGATACAGGAAATTCAGCATGCGCTACATCTACTGATGCCCCATTGAGAGCGTATTGTCCCGGTGCATAACATCCTGGTACGGCAACCACTCTACTCAGGACCATGAGAAATTACACAAGGTTGGGTGCACAGCTCTGACCAACACGGACTCTAACATCCCAACCATTGATTCCATTTACATGGCTCGTTGTCGCAGAAAGGCTGCCGACATCTAGCCCAGATTACTGAGGGAAGGGAGACAGGAAATAGCTGGGACATTAACAGATATGTTTGGAGCATCCTTAAACACGGCTGATGACCCGGAAGACTGGACAATTGTTAATCCCCTTGTTTAAGAAAGGTACTGGGCTAATCCAGTCAATTATAGACCGGTGAGACTGATGTCAGTGATAGGGAATCTGCTAGAAAGATACTAAGGGATAGATTCTACTCTCATTTGGATGAAAATAGTCTTATCA
>NW_025130264.1:0-1132 GCF_004010195.1 Chiloscyllium plagiosum | reverse complement strand
GGTAACTGCTCTAATCTCCCCGTGGACCATCAGGCCGTTGTATCAACTACGATAACTGACCACATTTCATCTGAAGATTTCTTCCCCACTCGCCCCACCCCCCCTAACTGCCCTCGAGCTGATGGTCCTCTGATAGCAGAGCTCGCTTCTATCTCCTCTCAATCATTCACAAACAGAACTGCCCGAGCAGACCCATTGCTTCAGCCTGCTCCTGCCACACAGAGGAAGTGCATGGATACACACTTGGGCCCCAGTTATGCCTGTTTCTTCTTGGAGGACGTCGACCATTTCTACTCCAGCACCCATCCACAAATCTCTGTCCGATAAATAGATCATATCATCGCTGCTGCATCTCTTTCTTGTCCGGAATTGGAAAAGTTCACCGATTTCGCTTGGAATTTGAAACTCTCCATCACTTTCACCTGGTCGATCTCTGGCTCCTTACTTCCTTTCCTCAACATTTCTGCTTCCATTTCTGGGGATAGACAAGCCACTGATATCCAGTATTAATCCACCGACTCCTACAGCTTCCTAGAGTAC
This sequence comes from Chiloscyllium plagiosum, assembly GCF_004010195.1. Lineage (NCBI taxonomy): Eukaryota > Metazoa > Chordata > Chondrichthyes > Orectolobiformes > Hemiscylliidae > Chiloscyllium > Chiloscyllium plagiosum. The sequence continues at coordinate 592 of NW_025130264.1, read as the reverse complement.
TCATCCTCACACCTGGTTTCCTGCATAGACTCAATTCCATTCCCCCAGTTCCTTCATCTCCATCGCATTGCATCTGATGATACAAAATGCAACAAGGAGCCTTTGAAATGTCCACCTTGTTCCTCAATCAAGGGATTCCCCATCATTGTTGTCAACAGGGTCCTCAACCAAGTCTGACCCATCTCTTGCACTTCTAGACTACCCCTCCCCTTCCCTCTCGCAACAGGATTTCCATTGTCCTTGCATACTATCACAGCGGCATTCACATACAGAGGATCATCAGCCCACATTTCCCCCACCTCCAGCGAGATGTCACCAGGATCATTCCCTCCAGGACACACTGGTCTACTCTTTATTTACTCCCACCACAGGTCCACTTCACTCTCCCCTGCCGGAGGTGTGACATATTCCCATTTACCTCCCTCCTCATCAGTATCAAAGGGCCCAACTATACCTTCCAGGTGAAGCAGAATCTTACCACAATCCAGTCTACTGCATGCGCTGCTTACAATATGGTCACCTCTACATTGGGAAAATGAAGAGTAGACTGGGTGACCGATTCACAGAACATCCAATTGTACAGCTGCAAATG
>NW_025130263.1:0-1132 GCF_004010195.1 Chiloscyllium plagiosum | reverse complement strand
TCAAGCGCAGATTGAGCCCACTCTGTCAAAGTAGAACACACAGGCAAGAACATACTGACCCCGCTCTGTCAATGTAACCCACCCAGGGAAGACCAGACTGACACCGCTCTGTCTATGTTACTCACCCAAGGAAGTGCAGTCTGATCCCACTCTGTCAATGTAACTCACACAGCGAAGAGCAGACTGACCGCATTCTGTCAATGTAACTCACACTGGGAAGCGCAGACTGATCCCACTCTGTCAATGTAACCAACCCAGGCAAGAACAGACTGACCGCATTCTGTCAATGCAACACACCCAGGGAAGAGCAGACAGACCCCGCTCTATCAATGTCACACACCCAGGATAGTCCAGACTGACCACACCCTGTCCAACATACTTACGCACCAATGGCAGACTGATGTCATTCTGTCCAAATAACTCACAGCGAATAGCAGACTATTCCCACTCTGTCAAAGTAACTCAGCCAGTGAATAGCAGAGTGATCCCACTCTGTCAATGTAACTCACACAGGCAAGCGCAGCTTAATGCCACTGTATCAAACCAATTCACACAGGGAAGAGCAGAATGACCCCACTCTCTCAATGTACACACCCCGTGAAGAGCAGACTGACCCCACTCTATCAATGTAACCCACCCTGGGAAGGGCAGACTGACCATACTCTGTCAAAGTAACGCACACAGGGAAGAGCAGACTGACCCCACACTGACAATGTTATCACCCAAGGAAGAGCAGACTGACCCCACTCTGTCAATGTTACACACCCATAGAATTACAGACTGACTTCACTCTGTCAATGTAACCCAAACTGGGAAGTGCAGACTGACCCCACTCTGTCAATGTAAAACACAAAGGAAAGAGCAGACTGACCCCACACTGACAATGTTACCACCCAAGGAAGAGCAGACTGACCACACTCTGTCAATGTTGCCCATCAAGGGAAGAGCAGATTGACCCCACTCTGTAAATGTTACCAATCCAGTGAAGCGCAGACTGATCCCACTCTGTCAATGTAACACACCCAGGGATGAGCAGACTGACCTCACTCTGTCAATGTTACGCATCCAGGGAAGAGCAGACTGATCCCACTCTGTCAAATTAACCCATCCAGGGAATGGCAGGCAGACCACA
>NW_025130262.1:0-1132 GCF_004010195.1 Chiloscyllium plagiosum | reverse complement strand
AAAGAGGCAAATATCTCTCTTATCCTTAAAAAAAGGAAAGGATCTAGAAGATTGTATGTCATACAGATCAATATCCTTGCTAAATGTAGATTTTAAAATCCTTTCTAAAATGTTAGCATTGAGACTAGAAAGGGTACTGCCACATATTATAAAGGAGGATCAGACGGGGTTTATTAAGGGCCATAGATCATCCAATAATATTAGAAGGGTTTTGAATATGATTCAAGCCTGCCATCAGGGAAAGATACCAGGGGTAGTAGTTTCATTAGACGCAGAAAAGGCATTTGATAGGGTTGAATGGTCATATTTGTTTTACACATTGGAAAGGTTTGGCGTTGGAAAGGTGTTTACCAAATGCGTCTCAACATCATATAGTGATCCCAAAGCAGTTGTGGTTACCAATGGATTAGGTTCGGATAGCTTCAGTGTGGGTAGGGGCTGCCGTCAGGGATGTCCTCTCTCGCCATTGTTATTTACGCTAATAATTGAACCACTAGCAGAAGCTATACAGGCTGATCCTAATATAACAGCCCCGAGGATTGGTACAAGTAAACATAAAATTACCCTGTATGCAGATGATGTTCTTCTATTCCTCAGTAATCCTCTGATGTCCGTACCTCGTTTAATCCAAGTTATTAATACATTTAGCGCATTCTCAGGCTATAAAATTAAATTCTCAAAATCGGAGGCTATGCCAATGGGTGGCCTTGCTATGACACCCACTTAGTGGACGGATCCCATTTTCCCTTTCGTTGGTCCCTGGAGGGTTTCTTATATTTAGGTATTTTTATTACCCCAGTATTTGGTCAGTTATACAAGCTAACTTTGTGCATTTACTGGAAAGGACCTCCAGCGATGGGGAGACCTTCCAATTTCCTGGCTGGGTAGAATAGCACTAATTAAAGTGAATGTCCTGCCCTGTCTCCTATACCTTATGAGAATGCTTCCAGTGATGCTGCCGAGGCTGGCACTACGTAAATTATATGGCTGGTTGGGTTCCTTTATCTGGAATCATAGATGGCCCCTCATTAAGCTGAAGAAGCTACGGCTTCCACAGGCAAGGGGAGGAGTGGACTTCCCAGATTTTAGGAAATATCAGTTAAGTTACATAGCTGATTGGGTCCTGTTTGAT
>NW_025130261.1:0-1132 GCF_004010195.1 Chiloscyllium plagiosum | reverse complement strand
ACTGGATTGCGTTTAAATTGCATCTCACATTATATCTCGCTCCTGCCATGGTAGAAATCACCAATTTGAGATAAACACTTGTCAGTGGTTATTGTATGAGGATGTCGCTGTGCACAACACTATGACCCACTGTAATCTCTTGCACAGTAATAGATGGCGGTGTCTTCGATCTTCAGGTTCTCCATGTCCAACGCGAAAATGTTGTTTGAAGTGTCTTTGGACGCAGTAAATCGACCCTTAATCGCTGGTGCATAGTTATTGCTGTTTGAATTATAGTAGTACAGCAGCCACTCCAGACCCTGTCCGGAAACCTGTCGGACCCAGTGCATGGTGTTAGCTGCCAAGATTGAACCCGCTGGTTTTACAGGTCAGTTTCAGGCTGCCTGCGGGACGGCCAGTCTCTGCCTCTGGCTGGGTCAAAACAACCTCCGACTGGACACCTTTAAAAAAGAAAACAAATAAACCATGAGCATTCATGTTGGTGAATTGATAGCTGAGTCTTTTCCATTCCTGCCGTAGACTAACATTGAGACAGTCACAAAGAGAGACTTGAACAACAAACACTCACATGATAAGAAAGTCAGTAATAAACTGAGAAAAAGTGTCAACACAATCATTCTGATAACTTGTGGGAAGCGGTTCTGCTAAGATCTTTCAAAACAGATCCGACCCAGGAGTGTTGAATTACGGTCCACTGCCCAGGATTTATATGGCCATCGGAAGGGGCAGGCTTACAGCTTCCACATGTTGGTTTCCTGCTGGAGGCTCAGACTGGATCCTGGTATCAGCTTGCACAGCCCGAACACATGGGATCATGCCTTTACATGAGGTTTTGCTTAAACATGGACACATACACATCTTGGGATATTTCTTTTGCTGAATAGCTTCTTTGGAAGTAAATTTGAGTAGCTTCAGGTCTGTTTCACATGATAGTTCCATGTATTTTGTTTAAAATAAAAACAAATTCAATTGGAAGTTAGCTCCCTTTATTTCTACATTCATTCACAAGCAGATAAAATTAAAATTAAAGTTCAAACATATAACTAGCTAATAAAACAGTTGAGCTTTTCTTCCCTGGATACTGCAAGTCTCTGTCGCGCTCAAAATAACATGTAATTCATTCTAAACATTT
>NW_025130260.1:0-1132 GCF_004010195.1 Chiloscyllium plagiosum | reverse complement strand
GGTCTGTTAACTTCGTACCTCATTTGTTTTCTCGGCATATTTCCTTCTTAGTAATCCTCTGTTGTTCTTTAAAAGCTTCCGAGTCTTCAGTTTTCCCACTTATCTTTGCTGAGTTATACTTTTTCTGTTTTAACCTTATATGTTTCTTAACTTCCCTCGTCAGCCACGGCCACCCATGACTCCTCCTAGGATCTTTCTTCGTTTTGGAATGAACTGATCCTGCATCTTCTGCATTATACACAGAAATATCTGCCATTGTTCTTCCACTGTCATCCCTGCTAATGTATTGCACCATTTAACTTTGGTCAGCTCCTCCCTCATAGCTCCATTATTCCCTTTATTCAACAGGAATATTATCACTTCCGATTGCACTCTCTCCCTCTCAAATTGCAGATTGAAACTTATTGGATTATGGTCACTACTTCCTAATGGCTCCTTCACTTCGAAGTTCCTGATCAATTCTGGTTCGTTGCACAATACCAGATCCAGAATTGCCTTCTCCCTGGTCGGCTCCAGCACCAGCTGTTCTAAGAATCCATCTCTGAGGCACTCCACAAAGTCTCTTTCTTGGGGTCCAATACAATCCTGATTCTCCAAGTCTACCTGAATGTTGAAATCCCCAATAACAACTGTAGTGATATCTTTGTGACAGACTAATTTCAGCTCCTGATTTCACTTATATCCGACATCCAGACTACTGTTTGGGGGCGTGTAGATAACTCCCAAGAGGGTCTTTTTACGCTTAGAATTTTTCAGCTCTATCCACACTGACTCTACATCCCCTGACTCTAGGTTCCCCCCGCACAAGGGACTGAATATCACCTCTTACCAACAGGGCCATCCCACCCCCTCTGCCCGTCAGTCTGTCCTTACGATAGCACGTGTAGCCTTGAATATTCATTTTGCAAGCACTGTCCACTTGAAGCCACGTCTCAGTTATCACTAGAATATGGTATCTGCCAATTTTCAAAAGAGCCTCAAGCTCATCCATCTTATTTATCATACTTCGTGCATTCATATTTAAAGTATTTTTTTTAATTTGTTACTGCCCTCACTCTCCTCATCAACTCCTATTTCACGCAACCTGACAGTATGATCACTTTTTGCGTTTTCTGCTTCATTGATACAGTTG
>NW_025130259.1:0-1132 GCF_004010195.1 Chiloscyllium plagiosum | reverse complement strand
GCATCTTCAGTCCTCACTTTTGCCTGGACAGGTCCAGCAAGCAATCAGCAAGGCAAGGTGTATATTAACAAGAGGAATTGCGTTCAGAAGTGGGGATGTCTTCCTGCGTTAGGGGGTCATTGAATATTATTCAAGGCTGAGATCATCTGATTTTTGAACACCAAAGAAGTGGATGTTTCTGGGGGAAGGCAAGTAAATGATTTAACACCAGTATAGAACAGTTACAGAGTCAGACACCAACAGAACCAGACCCTTTAGTCAAACTAGTCTAAGGCCGACTATATTCACAAACTAAACTAATTCCACCTACCTGTGATTGGCACATATTCCTCCGCACCTTTCCTATTCATATACTTATCCAAATGACTTTTAAATGCTGATACTCAACCTGCATCCACATTCATTCCACATACAAACCACTCTGTGTAAAAAGAAAAGTGCCCCCCCCCGCCTTTTTAAAATCCTTTCTCCTCGAACCTTCAAATTTGCTGCCTAAACTTGAAACTCCTACCTTAGGGAAAGGATACCAGCGGTCACCTCATCTCTGCCCCTCTGTCAGGTCACCTCTAAACCTCCTGTAATCCAGTGAACAAGTCCCAACCTATTCATCCCGATGGTTGTGAATCTGCCGATAATCTGTTGAATGTTGGTGCAGGCTTGAAAGACCAAACAGCCTACTCCTGCTTCCAATGCACTCTGTGTGTGTCCAGGACAGCAAGAGAACATAAGGCATCGGAGCAGAAATTGGACCATTCAAGGTTTGCTCTGCCATTCAATCATGGCTGATAGGTTCCTCAGCCACATTCTCCCACTTCATCTCCGTAACCCTCCATCACCTTGAGACTCAAGAACGTCTCCATCTCAATCTTGAATATCCTCGGTGACCTGGCCTGCACAGCCTTCTGTGGCAGTGAATTCCATAGATTCACCGCTGTCTGGCTGAAGAAGTTTCTCCTTATCTACATGCTGAAAGGTCTTCCCTTTACGCTAAGGCTGTGCCCACTGGTTCTAATCCCTCCAACCAATGGAATCACCTTTCCAAATTCCACTCTGTCCAGGCTGTTCAGTATTCTTTGTTTCAATTAGGTCCCCACCCCCGCTCCACCCTGAGTGTGGGTCTGTTAATCAGCAT
>NW_025130258.1:0-1132 GCF_004010195.1 Chiloscyllium plagiosum | reverse complement strand
CTGTGTATATTACAGAGAATAGCAGTCCCTGTGCATATTACAGAGACTAGCAGTCCCTGTGCATATTACAGAGACTAGCAGTCCCTGTGCATATTGCAGAGACTAGCAGTCCCTGTGCATATGACAGAGACTAGCACTCCCTGTGCATATTACAGAGACTAGCACTCCCTGTGCAGATTAAAGAGACTAGCACTCCCTGTGCAGATTAAAGAGACTAGCACTCCCTGTGCATATTACAGAGACTAGCAGTCCCTGTGCATATTACAGAAAATAGCAGTCCCTGTGTATATGACAGAGAATAGCAGCCCCTGTGTGTATTATAGAGAATAGCAGTCCCTCTGTATATTATAGAGAATAGCAGTCCCTCTGTATATTACAGAAAATAGCAGTCCCTGTGTATATTACAGAGAATAGCAGTCCCTGTGTATATTACAGAGAATAGCAGTCCCTGTGTATATTACAGAGAATAGCAGTCCCTGTGTATATTGTAGAGAATACCAGTCCCTGTGTAGATTATACGGAATAGCAGCCCATGTGTATATTATACAGAATGCCAGTTCCCCTGCGTATTATCGAGGACACCAGTCCCTGTGTGTTTTATAGAGACGAGCGGTCCCTGTGCATATTACAGAGACTAGCAGTCCCTGTGTGTATTATACAGTATAGCAGTCCCTGTGTATATTACAGACAATAGCAGTCCCCCTGTATATTATAGAGAATATCAGTCCCTGTGTGTATTCTAGAGAATAGCAGTCCCTGTGTATATTCTAGAGAATAGCAGTCCCTGTGTGCATTCTAGAGAATAGCAGTCCCTGTGTATATTACAGAGATTAGCAGTCCCTGTGTATATTACAGAGAATAGCAGTCCCGGTGTATATTACAGAGAATAGCAGTCTCTGTGTATATTATAGAGACTAGCAGTCCCTGTGTGTATAAGAGAATAGCAGTCCCTGTGTATATTGTAGAGAATAGCAACCCCTGTGTATATTGCAGAGAATAGCAGTCCCTGTGTATATTACAGAGAATAGCAGTCCCTGTGTATATTACAGATAATAGCAGTCCCTGTGTATATTACAAACAATAGTAGTCCCCTTGTATATTATAGAGAATACCAGTCCCTGTGTATATTACA
>NW_025130257.1:0-1132 GCF_004010195.1 Chiloscyllium plagiosum | reverse complement strand
GGTCTCACCAAGGGCCTGTACAGCTGCAGTAAGAGATCCTTACTCCTGTACTCAAATGCTCCTGAAATGAAGGTCAGCACACCATTGATCTTCCAAACTGCTTTCTATTCCTTCAATATTGCTTTCAGTGACTGGTGTACAAGGAGATCCAAATCCTTTTCAATGTTACAGCTACCCACTTGGTGGGTCGATGCACACTGGTCAGTGTGTCAGTGCCATTCCCAGTGTTGACTTCTGGTTTCAGAATTCACAGCCCTGCATGGCCTTCATAGGTCTGCGCAGAAGGAAACAAAAATGCAGCTTAAGTTCCTTCACAGATCAACATTTTTGAATAAATCCATTTTCAATTGATCCGCTGGCATTCTAAAGTTCCCAACAAAGTGCACGTCACATCTCCCCCCATTGCTTTCCATCTGCCACGGAGTTGCCTAGTCACTCCAGTTGTCTCAATCATATTGGAGCTTTTTTACATCCTGTTCACCCACCCACAATCCAACATCGTTTAATGCCATCAGCAGACTTGGGAATATTGCATTTGAGCCCCTCAACCAAAGATATGATGTGTATTGGGAATAGCTGGTCCCAATCCCCGATCCCTGCTATATCCTCCAAGCCTTCCATTCTAAAAAAAATGTTTTAATCTTACTCACTGTTTCCTGCCAGCTCTCACATTCTAAAACCATGACCAGACATTAGCCCGATTCCCATAGCATTCAAATTTGCAGAATAGGCTTGGGGCTTTATCAAAAATCTTTCTGACAATCCAATCGTATTGCATTGACAGCTTCTCCATAATTTTGCAAAAAATCACTTTTTCAAATATGTTTCCCCTTTCATAAATCTATGTTGACTTTGTCTATGCCCATTATGTTCAGTTCCAATACTTTCTCTAGAACTGTTTAGTTGCTAAGTTCATTCTATTCTCTTTTTCTCACCATACAAAAGTTTCAGGGTATTGCTGGGAAGATTTTTTTTTTTGCTTTGTTATCTTCTGTGAAGACTGAAGTAGTTGCTTCATAATTCTGCCATTTCCCTATTCTCCATTCTCCATTCTCCGGTTTCAGACTGTACTAAGCTGCAATTGCTTTATCTGACCTTTCTTTCACATTGGCATATCTTTAGAAGCTATTAC
>NW_025130256.1:0-1132 GCF_004010195.1 Chiloscyllium plagiosum | reverse complement strand
GGTTTAAACTAATTCAGCAGGTGGATGCCAACCAAAATTGTACTTCAAGTATACAGGAGGTTGAGAGTAGTGAGGTGAGAACTGAGGTTTCATGGGCGCAAGAAGGCATTGGTAAGCAGGAAGGTGGTTTGAAGTGTGTCTACTTCAATGTCAGGAGCATCTGGAATAAGATGGATGAACTTGCAAAATGGGTTGGTACCTGGGATTTCGCTGTTGTAGCCATTTCAGAGATGTGGGTAGAGCAGGGACAGGAATGGTTATTGCAGGATTTAGATGCTTCACTAAGAACAGAGAAAATGGTTAAAAAAAGGGGTGGTGTGGCATTGTTGGTCAAGGACAGTATTAAGGATGCAGAAAGGACGTTTGAGGACTCATCTATTGAGTTTGTATGGGCTGAGATAAGAAACAGGAAAGAAAAGGTTACTCTGTTGAGAGTTTTCACTTGGCTTCTGAATGGTTCTAGAGAGGTAGAGGAAAGGATAGCAAAGATGATTCTTGATAGGAGCGAGAGTGACAGGGTAGTTGTTATGTGGGCTTTAACTTTGCAAATATTGACTGGGAATACTATAGTTCAAGTACTTTAGATGTGTCAGTCTTTTTCCAATATGTGCAGGAGAATTTCCTGACACTTTATGTGGCCAGGCCAACAAGGGGCGAGGCCACATTGGATTTGGTACTGGGTAATGAACCTGGCTAGTGGTTAGATTTAGAGGTAGGTGAGCACTTTGGTGATAGTGACCACAATCTAGTTATGTTTGCTTTATTGATGTAAAGAGATAGGTATATTCGCAGAGCAAGAGCTGTAGCTGGTGGAAAAGAAATTACAATGCGATAAGGAAAGACATAGGATGCACAGGATGAGGAAGGAAACTGCAGGGGATGGACACACTTGAAATGTGGACCCTATTCCAGGACCAGCTACTACGTGATACGTTTATACCAGTCAGTCAGGGAGGACGTTGTCAAGGGTGGGAGTCATGGTTTACTAGGGAAGTTTAATCTCTTGTCAAGAGGACGAAGGCTTATGATAGGATGAGATGTGAAGGGTCAGTAATGGTGCTTGAGAGTTACAAGTTAGCGAGGAAAGAGAGAGCTAAGAAGGGCCCGGAGGGGACATGAGAAGCTGTTGGTG
>NW_025130255.1:0-1132 GCF_004010195.1 Chiloscyllium plagiosum | reverse complement strand
ACCATCGCCCTACCATTGGTGACCATCACCCTATCCTTGATGACCATTGCCCTACCATTGGTGACCATCTCCCTACCATTGTGGACCATTGCCCTACCATTGATGACCATCACCCTACCATTGATGACCATTGCCCTACCATTGGTGACCATTGCCCAACCATTAGTGACCATTGCCCTACCATTGATGACCATCACTTTACCTTTGGTGACCATCTCCCTACCATTGGTTACCATCGCCCTACCATTGGTGACCATCGCCCAACCATTGATGACCATCACCCTACCATTGGTGACCATTGCCCTGCCATTGGTGACCACTGCCTTGCCATTGATGACCATATCCCTACCATTGATGACCAGCACCATACCTTTGATGACCATCACCCTACAATTGGTGACCATTACCATGCCATTGATGACAATTGCACTACCATTGGTGACCATCACCCTACCACTGATGACCATTGCCCTACCATTGGTGACCATTGCCCTACCATTGATGACCATCACCCTACCATTTATGACCATTGCCCTACCATTGATGACCATTGCCCTACCATTGATGACCATCACCCTACTTTTGGTGACCATCTTCCTACCATTGGTGACCATCGTCCTACCATTGGTGACCATCGCCATACCATTGATGACCATCACCCTACCATTGGTGACCATTGCCCTGCCATTGGTTACCATCGCCCTACCATTGGTGACCATCACCCTAACATTGATGACCATTGCCCTACCATTGGTGACCATCACCCTACCTTTGGTGACCACGGCCCTACGATTGATGGCCATCACCCTACCATTGATGACCATCACCCTACCATTGGTGACCATCTCCCTCCCATTGTGGACCATTGCCCAAACATTGATGTTCATCACCCTGCCATTAATGACCATTGCCCTACCATTGATGACCATCACCCTACCTTTGGTGACCATCTTCCTACCATTGGTGACCATCGCCCTACCATTGATGACCATCGCCTTGCCATTGGTGACCACCACCCAGCCATTGATGGCCATTGTCCTACCATTGGTGACCATTACCATGCCATTGATGACAATTGCACTACCGTTGGTGACCATCGCCCTACCATTGGTGACCATTACCCTACCATTGA
>NW_025130254.1:0-1132 GCF_004010195.1 Chiloscyllium plagiosum | reverse complement strand
CTCAGTGACAGGCATTGAATCTCAGTCAGTGACGGGCATTGAATCTCAGTCAGTGCTAGGAATTGAATCTCAGTCAGTGACGGGCATTGAATCTCAGTCAGTGCTAGGAATTGAATCTCAGACAGTGACTGGATTTGAAACTCAGTCAGTGACAAGGATTGACCCTCTGACCTTGACACGGATTGACAAACAGTCAGTGACTGGAATTGAATCTCAGTCAGTGACAGCAATTAAATCTCAGTCAGTGACAGGGATTAAATCTCAGTCAGTGACAGGCATTGAATCTCAGTCAGTGACCGGGATAGAGATTCAGTCAGGGACAGGGATTGAACCTCAGTCAGTAACAGGGATTGAATCTCAGTCAGTGACAGGGAATGAATCTCAGTCAGTGACAGGAATTGAATCTCAGTAAGTGACAGGAATTGAATCTCAGTCAGTGACAGGGAATGAATCTCAGTCAGTGACAGGAATTGAATCTCAGTCAGTGACAGGGATTGTACCTCAGTCAGGGTCAGTGATTGAATCTCAGTCAGTGACAGCAATTTAAACTCTGTCAGTGACAGGGATTGAATCACAGTCAGTGACATGCATTGACTCTCAGTCAGTGACCGGGATGGAGATTCAGTCAGGGACAGGGATTGACCCTCAGACAGTGACAGGGATTGACAATCAATCAGTGACAAAGATTTAATCTCATCAGTGACAGGGATTGAATCTCAATCAGGGACAGGGATTGAATCTCAGTCAGTGACAGGGATTGAATCTCAGTCTGTATCAGGAATTGACTCTCAGTCAGTGAGAGGGATTGACCCTCAGACAGTTACAGGGATTGACAATCAGTCAGTGACAGGGATTGAATCTCAGTCAGTGACAGGAAGTGAACCTTAGTCAGTGACAGGGATTGAATCTCGCTCAGTGATTGGAATTGAATCTCAGTCAGTGACAGGAATTAAATCTCAGTTAGTGACAGGAATTGAATCTCACTCAGTGACAGGCATTGAACCTCAGTCAGTGACAGGAATTGAACCTCAGTCAGGGACAGGGATTGAACCTCAGTCAATAACAGGGATTGAATGTCATTCAGTGAAATAAATTGAATCTCAGTCAGTAACAGCAATTGAATCTCAGTCAG
>NW_025130253.1:804-1132 GCF_004010195.1 Chiloscyllium plagiosum | reverse complement strand
TCTGCATCTTCGTTTGTTATTTGATACTTGTTTCCTCCCTGCACCCAAACTTTAAGAAAACATCATCAATATCAGTCTCATCATTTGATAGGGAAATGTTCCACAAGATACTCAACAACAAGAGGATATTTCCTCATAGAATTGGTTGGGTAGTTTGGTTTTGTACACGTGCAAATATAGAAGAATGGGTGTCACCTTTAAGGAAGTTTCCAAGATTCTTCGCTGAAATGACAGGCTACGTGTGGAGAGTGTGTGGGACAGGCTGGTACCGTAGGGCATAGCCTTACTAGAAGGTGGTATGCATTTCAGGCAGAGATAAGGAGAAATA
>NW_025130253.1:0-710 GCF_004010195.1 Chiloscyllium plagiosum | reverse complement strand
TCACTGAATAGTGGAACAGTCTAGACAGAATGAGTGACCTTATTCTGCTCCTACATCTTATGATTCTAAGAAGCCGATTTTGGTGAAAGTCAGGGAAAGTAATACATTTTGGGCACAATGCATTTTTAATACAGATCATGTTCTTATCAACACGAGCTGAGGTATTCGAATCTGAATCGTCACTATCATGACTTTCCTCCACTGATTTTCCTTACGTCTCCATTAACTCCTGGTTGCTCCAGGAATTGCCGTGTATTAAGCTGCTATGCAGTCTAACCAGGCTTCTCGTTGAAAGGAAATTCGGATTTTCTCGAAGATGTTTTGCCTTGCACTCATCAGGCCATTTCGCACGAATATGAACTGAGTTGGGAAAATCACGTTTCTTCTGCATGACAGCCGATCAGGGATTAGTTAGTTCATGGTCACTGATCAGTCTGGGTGCGCCTGTCGAAAATAAAACTATTGATGCGAAATGACACTAAAGTATCAAGTTTGGTTACGTTTAAACTATGAGCTGTGATCCTCATTTGTCAGTACATGCCTGTGGGGAACGCAACCAAGGATGCAGATTGAGATTTATATATCAGGCTTAATGCATTTAAACTGGACAATGTGAATCTGACAAGTCAGGGTCTTCCTGTTGACAATACATGCATTGATTCAGATTGTCAGTTAGTTGCCAGGCTTTTGATGAACTTTAAATTCGTCTG
>NW_025130252.1:0-1132 GCF_004010195.1 Chiloscyllium plagiosum | reverse complement strand
GACTGGAGTAACTACGTTCATGGCCTCGGGTTTAAACTTGTATTGTGCCCTGCAAGGACGATACTCTGACTTCGTGGTTACTCGTATTGGTTCACAACCTCGTATAAGCCCCAAATCATGTTTTCCTTTTACGTTTAATTCAGTCGGAACCGTTATTAAACATGGGTCTGTAAAGTTTGTCTTAGGGAAACGCCAGGACAGCCTTCTAGGCTCTTCAGGGCTCGCGGGGGTTACCTCGACTGTTCTATTGCCTGAGTTGGACAAAGTAATTTCTTCCTATATGTCCGCACATCTGCATTAAACCACATACCCACATCGTCCTAGAATACCCAACATTTCGTTCTTTATGCCTTTAGTACCCATGGCCACAAATCTTGCCACCAGTCACTGGACACCTTCGCCAGTGACATGCGAGGAGTGTAGTCATCTACATCAAAAATATAGAGTTTACTTGCCGTCACAGGTACTTGACATAAGTTGACACTGACTGCACATCTGCCAAACCTTCAATAAAATTCGCACAATAACAACTGACCTGGTTTAACCAATCTCCTGAACCAATACTTCTCTTATGGTTCCTCAGGGCCATCGCGGTGTACGTGTGCTGTGCAGTGCAGCATATTCCCGCAAAAAAAAAATCGGTGTTAATAGGATTAACATGGTTACCTGCTTCCAGGGCGAGTGAATTGCTCACTGAATTCATTGCTCTCTGGCTTAATCGCCACTCATAGACATACACCAGGGGTCGTGGGTTGTATTTTGCAATTTACACTTGTGAATCTTCCCTTTGAATTACCTGCAAACCCGTCGGAATACTGAGCAAATACAACCCCAGTCTCACTATGAGATTCCGAGCCATCGAATGAAAAGGACAGAATTCCGCTAACAAAATTGAGAATTAGAATTTTTACACATTAGTGATTTCACACAATATGGGTGCGGTGAAACTCTCTCATATCACGACGCCTGATGCCTCCATTGAGATTAGGAACATTCCACTCATCTTTATTGGCGTCAACTCTCTGAACTGTCTTGATTTGAGGAGTGAATGTGCTGGCCATGTATCTACCAAAAAGGTAACTGGTGTACCTTCCACATATGGTTGATGAGGGGAAAGCGGTAGATGTGGTAT
>NW_025130251.1:0-1132 GCF_004010195.1 Chiloscyllium plagiosum | reverse complement strand
GTGATGGAAAAGGAATAATTAATGATCTCATAGGTAGGGATCCTATTGGAACGAGTGATCACAGTATGGCAGAACTTAGAATTCAGATGGGGAGTGTGAAGATAAAATCCTGTGCATGTACACGGGTCACAACAATGGAATGAGAGGACACCTGTCTAATGTAGACTGGAAAAAAAAGGTTATTTGATGGGACAGATATCGAGCAGCGGAGGACTTCCAAAAACATTTTTTTTGTAGAATTTCTCAGCAAAAGTATATTCCAGTGAAAAGGAAGGACCGCAAGAAAAGGGCTAATCTGCCTTGCGTGACTTAGGAAATATGGGAGGCTATCAAAGTCAAAGAGAAAGCATACCATGTAGCCGAGAACAGTTTGAAACTGGAAGATTGGGGAAACGTTAAAGATAAACATGACGAAGTACAGAATAAAAGGACGGATAGCAAAAGTTTCTATAAAAATATAAAACGAAGGAAAAGTGGCTAAAGTAAAGGTTGGTCCTTTCGAGGATGAGAAGGGACATTTAGTTATGCGATGTGGTGAAATGGTCGAGGTATTGTATTTTGTCTCAGTCTTCACGGTGGAGGATACTTATAACATGCCAGTAAGTTATAAAGAGACAAATGTAGGCGAGGCCCTTGAAACAAACATTACGGAAGAGATAGTGTTAGGCAAGCTAATGGAGCTGAGGATCGACAAGTCTCCAGGCCGTGAGGGAATGCACCTCAGGGCATTAAAGGAGATTGCGGCTGAAACAGCAAGTGCTCTTGTGGCAATTTTAAAATTCACTAGACTGCGTGGCCGTCCGTGCAAGTTGTAAAACAGCTAGTGTGACACCACTGTTTAAAAAGTGAGATGGATAAAAGATTGGGAATTATTGATCAGTTAGCTTAATGTTTGCAGAGGGGAAGATGTCTATTATCAAGGAAAAAATAGCAGGGCATCGATATAGAAATTGGACAGATGCAACGTAGGTTCATGAAGGTTCAAGCAGAGATGTTATGTTACAGCTGTACAAGGTGCTGGTGAGGCTATGCTTTGTGTACTGTGTGCACTTTCGGTTCCCTTCCTTGAGAACGGATGAACTGACAGTTGGAGAGGGGAGGAGGGGTGCAGAGGAGGTTCGCTAGGTTGATT
>NW_025130250.1:0-1132 GCF_004010195.1 Chiloscyllium plagiosum | reverse complement strand
ATTGAAGGAGAACTATCTGAGGTATTGAGGAAGCACTGTCTGATGTATTGAGGGAAAAATATCTGAGGTAATGCAGGTGCACTTTCAGAGGCATTGAGGCAGCTCTTTCTGAGGTACTGAGGCAGCACTTTCTGAGGTATTGAGGGAGCACATTCTGAGGTCCTGAGGGAGCACTTCCTGATGTTTTGAGGGAGCACTGTCTGAGGTACTGAGGGAGCACTTTCTGAGGTACTGAGGGGGCACTTTCTGACGAATGGAGGGTGCACTTTCGGAGGTACTGAGGGAGCACGTTCTGAGGCTTTGAGGGAGCATTTTGTGAGGTTTTGAGGAGCACTTTCTGAGATACTGAGGGAGCACTTTCTGAGGTACTCAGGGAGCACTTTTTGACATACTGAGGGAGCACCTTCTGAGGTATTGTGTGAGAAATATCTGAGGCATTGTGGGAGCACTTTCTGAGGTACTGAGGGAGCACTTTCTGAGGCATTGAGGGAGCATTTTCTGAGGAATTGAGGGAGCTCTTTCTGAGGTACTGAGAGAACACATTCTGAGGTACTGAGGGAACACTTTCTGAGGAATTGAGGGAGCATTGTCTGAGGTACTGAGGAATCAATTTGTGACATACTGAGGGAGCACTATCTGAGGTATTGAGGGAGAACTGTATGAGATATTGCAGGTAAACTATCTGAGGTATTGAGGGAGCACTTGCTGATGTATTGAGGGAGAAATATCTGAAGTATTGCGGGAGCACTTTCTGAGGCATTGAGGGAGCACTTTCTGAGGTACTGAGGGAACACTGTCTGAGGTACTGAGGGAACATTTTCTGAGGTATTGATGGAGCACTTTCAGGGGTACTGAGGGAGCACTTTCTGAGGTACTGAGGGAGCAGTTTCTGAGGTATTGAGGGAGCACTATCTGAGGTAGTGAGGGAGAACTATCTGAAAAATTGTGGGAACACTTTCTGAGGTTTGGGGGAGCACTATCTGTTGTACTGAGGGAGAACTATATGAGGTACTAAGGGAGCACTATCTGAAGTATTGAGGGAGCACGATTTGAGGTATTGAGGGAGAACTATCTGCGGTATTGGGGGAGCACTATCTGAGGCACTGAGGGAGCACTGTCTGAGGTATTGAGG
>NW_025130249.1:0-520 GCF_004010195.1 Chiloscyllium plagiosum | reverse complement strand
TGTTGCTGTTGCTGTTGTTGTTGCTGTTGTTGTTGCTGCTGTTGCTGTTGTTGTTGCTGTTACTGTTGCTGCTGTTGCTGTTGCTGTTGCTGTTGTTGCTGTTGCTCCTGCTGTTGTTGCTGTTGTTATTGCTGCTGTTGTTGCTGTCGTTGCTGTTGCTCCTGCTGTTGTTGCTGTTGTTATTGCTGCTGTTGTTGCTGTTGTTGTAGCTGCTGTCGTTACTGTTGCTGTTGTTGCTGTCGTTGCTGTTGCTATTGTTGCTGTCGTTGCTGTTGCTGTTGTTGCTGTCGTTGCTGTTGCTGTTGTTGCTGTTGCTGCTATTGTTGCTGCTGTTGTTGCTGCTGTAGTTGCTGTTGTTGCTGCTGTTGTTGCTGCTCCTGCTGTTGCTGCTGTTGCTGTTGTTGTTCCTGTTGCTGTTGCTGTTGTTGCTGTTGTTGCTGCTGTTGTTGCTGCTGCTGTTGTTGCTGTTGCTGCTTTTGTTGCTGATGTAATTGCTGTTGTTGCTGTTCCTGTTGTTGCT
>NW_025130248.1:0-1132 GCF_004010195.1 Chiloscyllium plagiosum | reverse complement strand
GTTAGATACACTGTCCTTTCCCACCCCTCTCTCTCTCTGGGACCGGGGTGTGTTAGATACACTGTCCTTTCCCCCCTTTCTCGTTTGGAAAGGTTCAGAGGGGATTTACCAGGATGTTGCCTGGTGTGGAGGGAAGGTCTTACGAGGAAAGGCTGAGGGACTTGAGGCTGTTTTCGTCAGAAAGAAGGTTGAGAGGCGATTTAATTGAGACATACAAGATAATCAGAGGGTTCGATAGGGAGGACAGGGAGAGCCTTTTTCCTCAGATGCTGATGGCTAGCACGAAGGGACACTGCTTTAAATTGAGAGAGTGATAGATACAGGACAGATATCAGAGGGAGTTTCTTTACTCAGAGATTAGTAGGTTAGTGGAATGCACTGTCAGTAATGGTAATAGATTTACCAAGGGCATTGAAATGGTCATTGGAGAAACACATGGGTGATAATGGAATAGTGTGGGTTAGATGGGCTTCAGATTGGTTCCTCAGGTGGGCACAACATCGAGGGCCGAAGGGCCTGTACTGCGCTGGAATGGTCTATGTTTTAAATGCTGTCATTGTCCTAGCCTCCACCATATCCTCTGGCAGCTCATTCCATACACGTACCGCCCTCTGGGTGAAAAAGTTGTCGCTTTTAAATCTTTCCCCTCTCAGCCTCTGGTTTTGGACTACCCTACCCCAAGGGAAGGTGATAGTTGCCTTATCCATGCCCCTCATGATTTTGTAAAGGTGACCCCCTCAGCCTCGGACCCTCCCGGTAAATCAGCTGCAGGCCCTTCGGCCTATCTTCTTGTGGACAGCTCCCTGTATTCATCTCTCTGCTGTTTGAAGGTCATGGACCGTGAGGTTGGTGAAGCCAAGCAGCTGGTGGCCTTTGACCCCTCGGGATCACTGGTCGTTAACGAGGACGTCTTGCGAAGTTGTTTCTTAGCCGAAGATGTGAAGGACCGTCCGCTCTGTCTGATTTCCATCATTGGTGAAGAGAGAAAAGGGAAATCCTTTCTACTCAACTATCTCCTTCGGAGGCTGCATAACCAGGTCAGTGACAAACTACCACTGCATTCTCCAGCAAATGTTTCCTCCCCACATCCCAGTCCATTGCTGTGTATCATGTTAGAGAACATCTCTCTGTC
>NW_025130247.1:0-1132 GCF_004010195.1 Chiloscyllium plagiosum | reverse complement strand
TACAGTTCATCCACAATCCCAGTGAGTACAGCTCTCCCACAATCCCAGTGAGTACAGCTCATCCAGAATCCCAGTGAGTACAGTTCATCCACAATCCCAGTGAGTACAGCTCCTCCACAATCCCAGTCAGTACAGCTCATCCACAATCCCAGTCAGTACAGCTCATCCAGAATCCCAGTGAGTACAGCTCATCCACAATCCCAGTGAGTACAGCTCCTCCACAATCCCAGTCAGTACAGCTCATCCACTATCCCAGTGCAGACAGCTGATCCATAATCCCAGTGAGTACAGCGGAGCTACTGTCTCACCGAGTCTGGCTCAGCTACAATCTCAGTGAGTACAGATCAGCTACAGTCACAGCAAGTACAGCTCAGGTATAATCTCAGTAAGAACAGCTCATCCACAATCCCAGCAAATACACCTCATCCACAATCCCACCAATTACAGGTCATCCATAATCCCAGTGCAGACATCTCATCCACAATCCCAGTGCAGACAGCTGATCCATAATCCCAGTGAGTACGGCGGAGCTACAATCTCACCGAGTCTGGCTCAGCTACAATCCCAGTGAGTACAGCTCAAGTAAAATCTCAGAAAGTACAGCTCACCCACAATCCCAGTGAGTAAAGCTCACTCACAATTTCAAACGAATATAGCTCAGCGGCAATTCAGGTGAGTACAGTTCATCCATAATCTCAGCAAGTGCAGCTGATCCACAATCTCAGTGTGTACAGCTCAGCTACAATCCCAGTGAGTAAAGCTCCTCCACTATTCCAGCGAGTACAGCTCATCCACAATTCCAGTGAGTACAGCTCATCCACAATCCCAGTGAGCACAGCTCATCCACAATCCCACTGTGTTCAGCTCAGCTACAATCTCAGTGAGTATACCTCAGCGACAATCCCAGTAAGAACAGCTCAGTCACAATCCAAGTGAGTACAGCTCATCCAAATGCCCAGTGAGTACAGTTCATCCATAATCGCAGTGAGTACAGCTCATCCACCTTCCCAGTGAGAACAGCTCACCCACAATCCCAGTTAGTACAGCTCATCCACAATCCCAGTGAGTACAGCTCACCCACAATCCCAGTGACTGCAGTCCATCTACAATCTCAGCGAGTACAGGTCAGTTA
>NW_025130246.1:0-1132 GCF_004010195.1 Chiloscyllium plagiosum | reverse complement strand
ACATAAGTTTCCCGAACTGTGTAAATTTTCATGCCAAATCTTATTCTTCATTCTTCTATAGAGGGTTTCTAGACTCACATTACATTTGCTCTCCAGCACTGAAGGGAGAACATTCATTTCATTTCTGATTGAAGTCTAAGTAATACATTTTTAAAATTTCATCTATTACCATATCCGGGCTTTTAAAAAGTGACATCTGGGATGGTGGTCTATTCCAGTATATCCCAGAGGTGGTGAACTCCTCTGGCTAAGGCGAGTAATAAGATCGGGCTAGTATCAGCGTTGAGGGGCTCCGTAGGGCCGAGTGGGACACAATGAGGCGTGTTTGGCAGGATGGCATGAGAAAATATGCAGGGCCTCATGGAGAAAAGCCCTCCATGAAATTCAACAAAAATGGCACCGCCAAAAAAAAAACGATTCGGCACTATGTTTTTCAGCTTAAATAAGGGCAATTTTGAGGGTATGAAAGCAGAGTTAACTAAAGTGAATTGGCAAACTAGCTTAAGGGATAGATCAAAGGAGATGTAGTGGCAGACATTTAAAGGGTTGTTTCAGAATATATGGACCGAATATGTTCGAAAGAGGAAACATGTTGAAAAGATTTACAAGGATGTTGTCGAAAGAGGAAACATGTTGAAAAGATTTACAAGGATGTTGCCAGCGTTGTTGGAGGGTTTGTGCTATAGGGGAGAGGCTGAACAGGCTGAGGGTATTTTCCCTTAAGCATCAGAGGCTGAGGGGGTTACCTTATAGAAGTTTATAAAATCATGAGGGGCATGGATCGGATGAATAGCCAAGGTCTTTTTCCCAGGGTCAGGGGAGTCCAAAACTCGAGGGCATGGGTTTCAGATAAGAGGGGAAGATATTAAAGGGAACTAAGAAGCAACTTTTTCACGCAGAGGATGGTGCATGTATGGAATGAACTGACGGAGGAATTGATGGAGACAATTAAAAGGCATGTGGATGGATACATGAATTGGAAGGATTTAGAGGGAGATGGGCCAAGTGCTGGAAAACGGGAGTAGATTAATTTAGAATATCTGGTCAGCATGGAGCAGTTGAACTGAAGGTTCTAATCCTGTGCTGTACAAATCTGACTCTCAAAATTCTGTGTGTGTGTGCGTGTGTGTGT
>NW_025130245.1:0-1132 GCF_004010195.1 Chiloscyllium plagiosum | reverse complement strand
GACTTGTCCGGACTTGTCCGACCTGCCCAGCTCCTTTTCCACCTATCCACTACACCCTCTCCTCCCTGACCTATCACCTTCATCTCCTTCCCCACTGACCTTTTGTATTCTATGCTACTTTCTCCCCACCCCCACCCTCCCCTAGCTTATCTCTCCACGCTTCAGGCTCTCTGCCTTTATTCCTGATGAAGGGCTTTTGCCCGAAACGTCGATTTTGCCTGTCCTCGGATGCTGCCTGAACTGCTGTGCTCTTCCAGCACCACTGATCCAGAATCTGGTTTCCAGCATCTGCAGTCATTGTTTTTACCTTATGGAAAGGTATGACTTGTTGGAAATCACTGACCATTTCAGGAAGTCCACTACTTCTACTCAAGTCTAAATGTTGGAGGATGGTAGATTTTCTGCATTTCAATGAAGTTCCCTTACTCCAGCACATCCTGTGCATCGTTCACTTATACTGCTTAAACATTTGCATTGAAATCTTAACCTGGCTCCTAAATAAAATTACTCACCTACAGTTTTGAGGAGCCTCCAGACCTTAAAAGTGCAGTCATCTGTGGCTCCAATCAGGGAAGGCAGGGGAATGTGTAGTTTGGGAGGAGCTATTAGAGTGGGGTCCCGCTGTCTGAGCTGGGATGTCTGGGTTCAAGTCTCCCCACAGGGCTGATTAAAAAATCCATAAATTAATCAAGTTGATAAAAGTATTGCTGGAGATGTAGCGATGCACATGATCAATATTTGTGGGAAAAGGGAGGACAATAATTTATTACCATTGGAAGAGTAGCTGTAAAATAAAAGAATCTGAGGAATTCTCCAGCCCTTGGGAGTTGGGTCTGTACTTGGTTCACTGCATCAGTGACAATGCTGACATAGCCTTTCAGATATGAGGCAGTGTCTTTCCCTGTATCAACCAGTTATGAGGCAAGATGGAGGGAGGAAGTGGAGATGGCCTCAATCCCTGGGCTAGGGCCATGCCTGGAAGGTTCATACTTGCTCCACATCAGGCAGGAGCGAAGATCACTGGAGGGAGTAAATACGGATTGGGATCTATGTGCATCAGCATTGAGAGAGATCTTGCCCTACTGTCAACGAGACACACACAGACACACACACACAGACAGACACACACACA
>NW_025130244.1:0-1132 GCF_004010195.1 Chiloscyllium plagiosum | reverse complement strand
CAGGTGGGACTAGATGGTCAGCATGGACGGGTTGGGCTGAAGGGTCAGTTTCCATGCTGTACATCTCTCTGACTCTATGAATCCTAAGTAGCAATTGAACATATAGGCTACATGACAGTTGAAAATTGTGTATGCAGTTCAGAATAATTTTTAAACGAGTACAGATGCCTTGGCTTCAATATCCTGAAAGTCAGAAATATAGTTAACTAGTTCAAGTGCACAACTGGTTGAGAAACATATTGCAATCAACCAAACAGTCAACTCCAGAGGGCTTTAGAAGATTAATGGAGGAACCTAAAAAAAGACTGAACCTGCCGAAATCAGTCATGCCTGTGCCTGCAATCTGTTTCATCAAAATAAGAAAGCTTATTGTCGAAATTACCTGTATTGGCCTCAGGGAGCTCTTTCAAACCGCCAATAGAAAGGAAATCACAGATTTTACAGGAATAGTCGATTTTTTTTTCCCATTCCTGTCATCACCAATGGATCTTCACATGACAACCTACAGCTAAACTGAGGAGAACAATGCAATACTGAAATCGAGTCCATTGACAAACTTTCAGCTGAAGCTGTCCAGACAGCATACTACTGAATACATTGACAAAACTGTGCAGTCAATGCCAACAACAGAATTGCAGCTGAGTGAACAACTAATCTTTCAGTAAAATGATTAGATGTTTAAAAAAGTCTACTTCATCGGTCAAAACACAAAGCGTGACAGAAGATGTCCAACAAAATCAAAGAACTGTGGAAGAGGAACTGCATACCCAGGACATGGTCACAAAGGCAAAAAACACTTCCTGGTCTCATCATCCAAGTAACAGTGAATTAAAATAAAAGACTACCCTTTCCAATTTGGAGCAAATTATCTGATTCAGAAATCCAGGATACTACATGTAAGAAAGAATTTGATTCATATCATGTGGAATAAGGTCATTTCATCATCACCATTTAAAGAGAGTGACGTCCTCTGCACAGTGCATTCACAAGATAAAGAATCCTCCAACGCAAACTTAGCTCCAACAGGACATCAACTCACTTGGGGAGGAGGCTCCACAAATATCCCCATCCTCAATGGTAGAAGAGCTCAGTACATCAGTGTAAAATCTTCGAGGAGAAAGTGAGGACTGCA
>NW_025130243.1:0-1132 GCF_004010195.1 Chiloscyllium plagiosum | reverse complement strand
GCTTTCGTGATGATGGTTGTTTCTTGGTCCTCATCTTTCTCAGTCTCCTTATCAATTACTGGCATGTTCTTCGTATCCTCCACTGTGAAGTCTGACTGCTGTGTCCTCATATTCCTGAACCCTGCTGGATAGGAATAACTAGGTACAGAACTCTGCGAGGTCTTCTTTGAGTCTTTATTGATGAGACATGGCAGTTACCTGGATAGTGTACATGCAGAACACCTCCAGGCAGCATCAGGTAACTCCCTGCCTGTCCGATGTGCCGCTCCCATTCTTATACCTTTGTGGTTTGTGGTGTTGAATGGACGCTGTCTCTAAATATTATCTCCATGGCAATAGCAGTTAAAAGTCGAGTTCAGCTCAACACTTTGTGGTTAAACCACATGCCCCTCCCCCACGGCCCTGTGGCTCAGTCAGGTATCTGACAGGCGCTTCAGTTTCAGTGGGGCTGTCTGTCAGGATTCTGATGTGGAAGAGCCGGTGTTGGAGCGGGGTGGGCAAAGTTAAAAACCACACATCACCAGGTTATAGTCCAACAGGTTTATTTGGAAGTACAAGCTTTTAGAGTGTGCTGTGATTTGTAACTTGATCAGGATTATCTCTATGGTAACAGTTAAGTGCTTCAACAATTACAGAGGCCATATGTTCCCCACACAATAGGTTCCCCTCTAGCCGTGTAAACTGCTATTCTGGCCCTGGGGATAGCTACTCATCACTTTTCTCCCCCAATCCCATCCAGCTTTCTATTGATCTTTAAAGTTTTTCTAATCTCCTAGTTTCTCCTTAGGCTTTGCCAATTTGTATGCATTCAATTTCAATTCGATAGACTCCCTTATTTCCTGAGCAACCCATGGCAGATTACTCCTTTTCCTACAGTCCTTCCTTTTCACTGATATATACTTTTGCTGAGCAGTTTGAAAAATTGCTTTGATATTCCTCCACTGTCTGTCAACTGTCCCACCCTAAAGTCTTTGCTTCCAGTCTACATTAGCCAACTCCTGCCTCATCCTATTGTAGTCTCCTTTGTTTTAGCACAGGATCTTGGGATTGGATTTAATCTTCACGCTTTCCAACTGTATTCTAAATTCAACCATACTTTACACAAGTCTTTTATCAGATTACGAGGTGAGGC
>NW_025130242.1:0-1132 GCF_004010195.1 Chiloscyllium plagiosum | reverse complement strand
TCTTCACTACCCTGCCTATAATTCCACTTTCAACGAACTATGAACCTGCACTCCAAGGTCTCTTTGTTCAGCAATACTCCCCAAGACCTTCCCATTAAGTGTATAATTCCTGCCCTCATTTGCTTTCCAAAATGGAGCACCTCACATTTATCTGAAATAAACTCGATCTGACAATCCTCAGCCCATTTGAATGAAGTCCCACTGTACTCGGAGGTAACCTTCTTTGCTATCCAGTGCACCTCGAATTTTGATGTCGACTGTAAACCCACTAACTATATCTCATATATTCACATAGAAATCATTGATATAAACGATGACAAGCAGTGGACCCAGCAGCGATCCTTACACCATATTGCTCATCACAGGCCTCCAGTCCGAAAAGCACTCCCCTCCATCTCCATCCTTGCAGCCAATTTGTATCCAAACAGCTGGTTCTCTCTGTATCCCATGGTGTCTAACTCGCTAACCAGTATGTCATGTGGAACCTTTTTGAATGTCTTTCTGAAGTCCAAGTTAGTGATTTATGTGCAAAGCCATGCTGACTATCCCTAATCACTTCTTGCCTTTCCAACTACATATAAACCAGTCCTTTAGAATTCCTTCCACCACCTTGTCTGTCACTAACTTCAGGCTCACCAGTGTATTGTTCCCTGGCCTTTCCTCATCACCTTTCTGAAATAATGGCGTCTATCTTGCAGCACCTCACCTGTGGCTATCGGTGATTGAAATATCTCAGAGGGGCCCAGCAATCACTTCCCTAACTTCCCATAAAGATTTGGGATACATCTGATCAGGTCCCACAGATTTACTCAGCTTTATGTGTAAGACAACCAGTACAACCTCCTCTGTAATATGAACAGATGTCAAGTTCTCACTATTTATTTCACCAAAGTCTCTAGCTTCCAAAACCTCTTTCAGTAAAAGCTGACATGAAATCCTCAGATAGTATCTCTCCCACCATCTGTGGTTCCACAGACAGCCTTGTTGATCTTTGAGGGTCCCTATTCTCTGCCTGGTTACACTTTTGTCCTTCGTGTTTTGTAGAATCTCTTTGGATTGTCCTTAAACCTCTTTCCCCCCCAAAGCTATCTCATGTATGCTTTTTACCTCCTGTTTTCCCTCCTACTGCCCC
>NW_025130241.1:0-1132 GCF_004010195.1 Chiloscyllium plagiosum | reverse complement strand
GGGTCCTGTGCATTGCTGACTGGTCTAGCATTTTTTCCCCCCTAGGACCTGTGCATTGCTGACTCGTCTCGCATTTATTCACCTGTGGGACTTGTACATTGCTGACTGGTCAAGCATTTATTCTCCTGGGCGACATGTACGTTGTTGACTGGTCTTGCATTTATTCACCTGTGGGACCAGTACATTGCTGACTGGTTCAGCATTTATTCAACCATGGGAACAGTACAGTGTTGGCTGGTCTAGGATTTATTCACCCGTGGGATTTGGACATTGCTGGCTGGTCTAGCATTTATTCACCCGTGGGACCTGTACATTGCTGACTGGTCCCGCATTTATTCACCCGTGGGACCAGTACATTGCTGACTGGTCTTGCATTTATTCACCCGTGGGACCTGTGCATTGCTGGCCCGTCTCGCATTTAATCACCCGTGGGACCTGTGCATTGCTGACTGGTCAAGCATTTATTCACCGGTGGGACATGTGCATTGCTAACTGGTCAAGCATTTATTCACCCATGGGACCTGTGCATTGCTGACTGGTCTAGCATTTGTTCACCCGTGGGACCTGTGCATTGCTGACTGGACTCGCATTTATTCACCCGTGGGACCTGTACATTGCTGGCTGGTCAAGAATTTTTTTCACCCGTGGGACCTGTACATTGCTGACTGGTCTAGCATTTATTCACCCGTGGGACCTGTGCATTGCTGGCTGGTCTAGCATTTATTCACCCGTTGCATCTGTACATTGCTGACTGGTCGAGCAATTATTCACCCGTGCGACCTGTGCATTGCTGACTGGTCAAGCATTTATTCACCCGTGGGACCTGTGCATTGCTGACTGGTGTAGCATTTATTCACCCCTTGGACCTGTGCATTGCTAGCTGGTCTAGCATTTATTTAGCCGTGCGACCTGTACATTGCTGACTGGACTCAAATTTATTCACCCGTGGGACCTCTACATTGCTGACTGAACTCAAATTTATTCACCCGTGGGACCTGTACTTTTCTGACTGGTCTGGCATTTATTCACCGGTGGGACATGTACATTGCTGACTGGTCGAGCATTTATTCACCCATGCAACCTGTACATTGCTGACTGATCTGGCATTTATTCACCTGTGGGACCTGTATAT
>NW_025130240.1:0-1131 GCF_004010195.1 Chiloscyllium plagiosum | reverse complement strand
CTGACCTCTGGCTGTAAGACACCACACTGACCACTGGCTGTATCACTCCACACTGACCACTGGATGTATCACACCACACGATCTCTGGCTGCACCACACCACACTGACCGCTGGTTGTATCACTGCACACTGACCACTGGCTATTCTCACACCACACAGACCGGTGGCTATGTCAGTTTACACTGACCGCTGGATATATCACTCTACACTGACCACTGGCTGGACCACACCACACTGACCGCTGGCTGTGTCACACCACACTGACCACTGGCTGTACCACTCCACACTGACCACTGGCTGTTCCACTCCACACTGACCACTGGCGGCACCACAATGCACTGACCACTGGATGTACCACACCATACTGCCCATTGGCTGTATCACAACACACTGATCACTGGCTGTATCAGTCCACACTGATCATTGGCTGTACCACACCACACTGACCACTGGCTGTATCACAACACACTGACCACTGTCTGTATCACGCTGTTTGTACCACATCTCACTGACGACTAGCTGTATCACTCCACACTGACCTCTAGCTGTACCATATCACACTGACCACTGGCTGTAACACACCCCACTGACCACTTGCTGTAACATACCACACTGACCACTGGCTGTGTCATTCCACACTGACCCATGGCTGTGCCAAATCACACTGACCACTGGCTGTATCACTCCACACTGACCACTGCCTGTATCACACCACACTGACCACTGGCTGTATTACTCTGCATTGACTGCTGGCTGTATCACACCACACTGACCACTGGCTGTATCACTCCACACTGACTACTGGTTATATCACACCACACAGACCACAGGCTATATCAGTCGACACTGACCGCTGGCTCTATCACTCTACACTGACCACTGGGTGTATCACTACACACTGACCACTGGCTGTATCAATCCACACTGACCACTGGCTGTATCACTACACACTGACCACTGGATGTATCACCCCACACTGACCACTGGCTATATCATTCCACACTGACCGCTGGCTGTACTTCACCACACTGACCACTGGCTGTATCACATCACACTTACCATTGTCTATATCATACCACACTGACCGCTGGCTGTAATACTCCACACTGTCCGCTGGCTGTATCACAACAC
>NW_025130239.1:0-1131 GCF_004010195.1 Chiloscyllium plagiosum | reverse complement strand
TACACAGGGACAACTCAGCTGACCAATAGTGAAGATGGTGGATGCAGGGGTGTGTGTGTGTGTGCGAGAGAGAGATGGAATATAAGCATGTGAGATGGTGTGTGCGTAGGTTTGAGTGTGGGGATGTATTACTGTGTGTCTGAGAGAGAGCATGTCTATCAGAGAGGATCTGCACGAGCGTGTGAGTATGTAAGAGAGTGTGCTTGTGTGTGTGAGAGTGTATTGTGTTGCTGGGTCTCCTGTAGTGTGATGTGAACCCAGGGTCTCGGCTGAGGCCATCCTCATGTGTTCTAAACTTGGCTATCAGCCTCTGCTCGGCCACTAGATCAAAGAGGGCTGAGGCACAAGAAAGGACGGGCGGGGGCACTGGTGGTGGTGAAGAAGGGAGAGATATGGAGAGGAGACAGAGGTTGGGGAGTAGAGAATGACTGGGGTTCAGAGGGTTGGGGAGAGAATCGGGGTGCAGTGTGAAGAAGGGAGAAAGGGCGGGGCAGTGGGTGGGGAGAAAATGGACAAGGGGCAGAATGGGAAGCGAGAGACAGCACAAATCCCACCTTCCCCAGGACTGGTGTCAGTGTCCCACGAACTGGAACCCACTCATCCCACAGCAGATTTGGGGTAACCATTTCTCAATATAAGCATGGCTAAGGCATATCATCCCTGCAGGCCATTCACACCGACCTTCCCAGCAGCATCCCACCCAGACCCACCCAGACGCTGCAGCCATGCAGTTCCCCATGGCTATTTTCTGATGAAGGGTTTTGCCCAAAACTTCGATTCTCCTGCTCCTCAGATGCTGCCTGACCTGCTGTGCTTTTCCAGCACACACTCTCGACCCTAATATCCAGCATCTGCAGTCCTCACTTTCGCCCTGTAAGGGGTGAATATTATATTCCGAGTCTTTTAAATCTTTTAAAATCTTTTCCCCCTCACCCTAAACCTATACCCTGTAGTTTTGCAATACCTCTACCCTGGGGAAACGACAGAAACGTTGAGCAGCCAGGCAAAATGCAAAAGTAATACCATGTCTAGGCACAGGGGAAAAACATTTCGACAAAATTTGCTTTGGTATTTTTCTCTCGTATTCGCATTTGGACTCTTAAAATTTGTCATGATGTGGAGGTGCCCGTG
>NW_025130238.1:0-1131 GCF_004010195.1 Chiloscyllium plagiosum | reverse complement strand
TGGGAGGTTCCTTCACTTTAAGTTTCCTAATCACTATTTCTATTCCTAACACTAAAATCTTCCCAACGACCAAGGTCAGACCAACTGACCATCAGTTCTTGTCTTCTTGTCTTCCACAAGCTGCTCCAAAAAAACCATCTCCTAGACATTCCATGACTTCTCTTTCTTGGGACCGCTAACACTCTGATTTTCCCAATGTACCTGCACATTGAAGTCCCCCGTGATTATTGTAATAGTGCCTTTAATACCTGATCTACCTCACTGTCCATGATCCCGCCTATTTTAGTGACATCTGTAAACTTACTAATCATGCCTTGGACATTCTCATCCAAATCATTGTTATAGATAACACACAGTAATGGGCCCAGCACCGACCCCTGAGTCACAAGCCTCCAGTCTAACCAGCATCCTTCCACAATTACCCTCTGCTTCCTCCCATCAAACCAATTATGGATCCAATTTGCCAGCTCCCCCTGGATTCCATGCGGCCTAACCGTCCAGAGCAGCCTACCATATCAAAGGCCTTACTGAAATCCATATAGACTACATCTACCACCCTGCCCTGGTCAACCCTCCTGGTCACTTCATCAAAGAACTCTAACAAATTTGTGAGGCACGATCTCCCACTCACAAAGCCATGCTGACTGCTGCTAACCAAACCCTGTCTTTCCACATGCATGTCTTATCCCTCAGAATCTTCTCCAGTAACGTACCTCCCACAGATGTTAGTTTTACTCTATCGTTCCCAGGCTTTATTTTCAGCCCTTCTCGAATAAGGGCACACCATTCACTATCCTCCAGTCTCCCGGGACCTCACCCGTGGCTACATTCTAATACATCCTCTAGTGGGATATGGACTGTCCCCAAGATATTACCAAGAATGTTCCTCCTGCAGGATGTTTGATGGAGGGGTGACCACCGATGCTCCTGCCGACATCACCTGCAGGAAATGCAGCCAGCTCCAGCTCCTCACAGACCACGTTAGGGAACTGGAGCTGGAGTTGGATGAACTGTTGGGGGGGACGGCCTAGCAGGGGTAAGCTGCAGTGACCGGGTCTCTGGCACGAGGTCTGACTCTGAGGCCTAGAAGGGAAAGGAGGAGAGGAGGACAGCGCTAGTTATAGGAGACTC
>NW_025130237.1:0-1131 GCF_004010195.1 Chiloscyllium plagiosum | reverse complement strand
CCCCTATCACTCGAGCTGCTGATCTCTGTTAGTCCAGTCATTGATGCTCCCACCCATACTGGGATAACACATTGAACCGAGTCCTTAATTAATAGAAGAGGCAAACCCTCCAGTGACACATCTCGGATCCACGGAGACTGACATCAATCACAGTCACTGAACAAATATCTCCAGCCAACGCCTTTCAATGCAATATTGTTTTATTCAAATTCAAAACAATGGTTCAAACTGTCATTTTCTGGATGGGCTATGTGAAGGTGACAGATGAAATAAATCTTGAGGCCGGTAGATCAATTGAGTGCAACCATTCAATCTGCCTTGGATGCAGGAGTAATGCATATCAGAACGTAAACATGCGTCTCTGATTATAAATGGAAACATGCATCCTGGAACTATTGATCAAGTATCAGAATTTCAATTAAACAATTTTTATAATTCATGATCTGAGGCGAATGTGTGTCTGAGAAATGTAGGGTTGTAACAGTCAAATAGCATGGATAACAGAGAATTGTATGTGACAAATGCAATTCAGATAGTTAATCCAGGTTTAGAGAGAGGCAGATGAGGGCTGTGCTATTGATGTTATCGATGTTAATGAACTGTGTTGAAGTTTAATTTACTGGACTTCAATTACAATGTGATAATGGCATTGTGGAGGAGACAGAAAACAGAGAGAATTGGGGGACATGGCAGTTCAGGCTGGAGGGAGGGATAATAATATTCCCCAGTCATCAGTATTGGAATGTTACCCTTTATAACTCATATGAAGAACAGATTCAAGGATACATCTAAAGTGAGGAATGAGGAGTAAAATTTGTTTATTGAACACAAAATACTGGGACAAAATGATTTTCTGCCCGTACTAAATTATGGGAAGTACAAAGAAATAAGGTACACTCATGATGTTGAGCTCCATAAATTGAAATGTGTATTACAAAACCACGAAAGTGGTGTGCAATCTTTCTCAATCATTATTTAGCCCACACCGAGATGCTGATTTCCCCTCTGTCAGTGATCCACCTCACTGAGTTTCTCTGGCGCAGTATCTCAGTACTGAAGGGGTACTCAGTTCCTGCTGCTGTTCACCCAGTCTGTTTCAATTAAATCACCTTCTCACTGTAGAGAAAAGAA
>NW_025130236.1:0-1131 GCF_004010195.1 Chiloscyllium plagiosum | reverse complement strand
GCCCACTGATGGCTCCCTCATCCCTGAGTACTGTTCCCAGTGCACCTTCTTCCTGACCGTGATTTGATCCTGATAACTTCCTGCACTCTGGTGATATAACACAGTCTCTCTCTATGTGGTATCTGTCACTGTGAGGGTTTAATTGCTGCCAGTGACTGCACCTTTTGCCGCTACTCCAGATCCTGAGCCAACAGAATTCTCCAATCCAGAGAGACGCAGCAGCACAGGCTAGGGATGGAGACTGGGATTTTCCAGACCTCTGTGGGACTCGGTGCCATTCTCCATGTTTAACACTTGATGCATCAGTCTAGTTTCCCATTCTGCCTGTTTCGATGCATCAGTCTAGTTTCCCATTCTGCCTGTTTCTCTGTCTCCTGTAGGTACTCAGGATGCTCCCAACTCTGCAGAATTCCCAGTTCCTGTTTCATTCATCACCACATTGAAGAGAGTTGGTCAGCCAGAGAGATGGAGAGTGAGATCTGGAGCCTTCAGTAAATCCTGCAGTGAGGTAAGATCACTCACAGTGAACAGAGCAGAGTGTATTTAAGGGATCGAACTTTGGTCCGGAAGACATGACATAGATACAGTGTTGAAGTACGAACACAGAGCATGATGGTCCCAGGCTGAAACCCCACCGTCTTGTTTACTTTCATCTCTGCTGTACTGAGCCTTCCTGTGTCAGTATAGGAAGTTGACATTTATCAATCCAGGCCTGTGCTGTCTTAGTGAGGATCAGTACAACAGAGGGGAAAGCAGGTCTCCCTC
The DNA here is from genome assembly GCF_004010195.1 of Chiloscyllium plagiosum. Lineage (NCBI taxonomy): Eukaryota > Metazoa > Chordata > Chondrichthyes > Orectolobiformes > Hemiscylliidae > Chiloscyllium > Chiloscyllium plagiosum. The sequence continues at coordinate 366 of NW_025130236.1, read as the reverse complement.
AAGGAGAATGCATTGAAACCTGGGATCTTTCTGTTCTATATTCACCCCTCACGCTGTCTGTTGTGTGATACAGTCATACAGCAAGGAAACATGCCTTTTGGTCCAACTCATTTGTGCCAGTGAATGCTTGTAATTCCCAGAAAAGTTTATATTTCTGTAACCTCCACCCCTCCCATATTCCCGCTGTATATTTGAAACCTACTCCAATGCTGACGACTCTCCCTGTGTGTAAATTGCTCCAATGTCGATAACATGCCCAATCTCAATAATCTCATCCTGCACTCAGTACAATAATTCATATTTCTGTAGTCTTCCACAATACTTACGGTGCCCCCATCTCTGTAAAATCATCCACCCTGGAGCAAA
>NW_025130235.1:0-1131 GCF_004010195.1 Chiloscyllium plagiosum | reverse complement strand
ATGGAGCTGAGGGTGGACAAGTCTCCTGGCCGTGAGGGAATGCATCTCAGGGTATTGAATGAGATGGCGGGAGAAACAGCAAATGCACTAGTGGCAATTTTCAAATTCACTAGATGCGTGGCAGTGCCAGCAGATTGGAAAACAGCTGGTGTGACACCACTGTTTAAAAAGGGAGGTGGATAAAAATTGGGAAAGTGGGATGATGCCTAAGTGCATTATCAAGGAAGAAATAACAGGACATCTCGATAGAAATTAGACAGATGTAACGTAGGTTCATGACGGTTCAAGCAGAGATATTATGTTGCAGCTGTACAAGGTGCTGGTGAGGCTATCCTTGGTTTACAGTGTGCACTTTTGGTCCCCTTACTTGAGACTGGATGTACGGGTATGGTTGGGGGAGGGGTGCAGAGGAGGTTCACTAAGTTGATTCCGGAGTTGAGGGGGTTGGCTTCTGAAGAGAGACTGCGTAGATTAGGATTATTTTCTTTGGAATTTAGAAAAATGAGGGGCGAGTCTTACTGAAACATGAAACATTGAACGGAATAGATGAGAGAGAATTATAAAGGATGCTTCCACTTGTGGGTGAAACTCGGACAAAAGGGCATAGCCACAGGATTAGAGGGAGCAGATTTAGGACTGAGTTCAGAAGGACCTTCTTCACCCAGACGGATGTTCAAATATGGAATACCTTGCCCAGCGAAGAAGTTGACGCTAGTTCACTATTTTTTAAGCAAAGAGCGATACTTCTTTTCAACAATAAAGGAAAAAAGGGCGTGTAAACGGATTTGAGTCTTTAGAAATATCAGCAATGATGTCATTGAATGGCGGAGTAGGCTTGAAGGGTCGGGCAGCCTACTCCTGCTCGGGTTTTTAGGTTCGATGCATTTATGTGTCACAAAAGCAGATATGCAGGGGGAAGACTACATGGGGCGTGTTGGGAGAGGTGTTGAGAGTGAAAACACAGTGCAAAGAGTTTCCTGTCGGGAATGGTCCCTGTGCTTGGTGGACAGTGACTGGAGAGGGATATAAGTCTGATGATGGCATCTCGCTAGAGGTGGTCGAAATTTTTTTTAAAAATCGATGTTCACTTGAATCACCACTGTAAATTCATTAGCCAACTTTTATAGGTGT
>NW_025130234.1:0-1131 GCF_004010195.1 Chiloscyllium plagiosum | reverse complement strand
TACCTCTGCATATTTACACTGTCAAGTCCTCTAAAAATGTCCTCTGCACAATTAAGGCCTCATTGCGTTCTTCGGAGCTTCAATGAGTACCGGATCAACCCTTTTTAAAACTCTCCTTATAAGACAGTAATTCTATACCCGGGATCAAACCCGTCCCCTTCATACTGTCAACAGCAAGCTTTATCTTCAAAGATTGCATAACGTTCAATGCCATTTGCGACTCTTCAGTTGCTGAGGCAGGCCATTTTCAAATGAAAAATTTCTGGACAATATCCAAACTTGTATTGTCAAGTGGCAATTAACATGCACACAACGCAAAAGATTGGCTAAGGCGATCGCCAACAGTAGAATATCTAACCACAGCCTCTTGCAATTAAAACGTGTAACAATCACAGAGTCACTCACCGTTAAAGTCCTTGGGATTACCAATGACCAGCATATAAGGTGGACTTGCCACACAAGGACAGTGTCAAATGGAGGCGAGGAATAGTGTAACAAGCAACTAACCTCCTGACTCATAAATCTCTACAGCGCGGAGTCAGGCTCTTTGGCTCAAAGTGGCCCATACTGACCAAAATGTTCAGTTACACTGACTCCATTTCCCTGCACCTGGTGCATATCCTTCCAATTGTTTCCTATTTGGACACTGGTCCAAATATCTTCTAAATGGTGTTAATGCGCACATCGCAGATATTTCCACTGGCAGCTCATTCCACATACGTACTTGCCTTCCTATAAATGAGTTGTCCCTCAGGTTCCCGTCATTCTGTCCCCTGTACCATTACACTGATGCCCACTAGTCCGCGATTCTTCGAACCTGGGAAAAATACGGACTGTATTCACCCTATCCATGCATCTCACGTTTCGCACTCTTCACTGAGATCCGCCCTCAGTCTCCTGTGCTCTAAAGAAAATAATCCCGGCTTGCCCAGCAGTCCATTACCTTTTCAAGTTTGAACCCACGGATGAGCGATAAATACTTGCCATCGTGCAGTGCCCAAAACCCATGAATGATGTGAATCTGTAATCTACCCTTCTTGACAATGAATTTCATTTTCCCCCTTACAAATCACCTCTCCCTAGGGGGAATACTTGTTCCCCTCGGATTCCCTCTCATCCTCCGTCTATCAA
>NW_025130233.1:0-1131 GCF_004010195.1 Chiloscyllium plagiosum | reverse complement strand
ATGTCCCTGATATCAGACTGAATCACTGTATTAAAGTCTCAGAAATCAGCCTGGGCCACTGGATTACTGTCCCTGACATCAGACTGGATCACTGGATTACTGTCTCAGGTATCAGACTAGATCACTGCACTGCTGTCTCTGACATCCGACTGGGTCACTAGATTACTGTCTCAGACATCAGACTGGGTCACTAGATTACTATCTCAGACATCAGACTGGGACACAGGATTGCTATCCCTGATATCCGAATGGGTCACTGGATAGCTGTCTCAGACATCAGACTGGGTCACTGGACTGCAGTCCCTGACATGCGACTGGATCATGGATAGCTGTCCCTGACATCAGACTGGTCACTAGATTACTGTCCCTGACATCAGACTGGGTCACTAGAGTACTGTCACTAACATCAGACTGGGTCACTGGATTGCTGTCCCTGACATCAGACTGGGTCACTAGATTGATGTCCCTGAGATCAGACTCGATCACTGTATTACAGTCTCAGACATCAGACTCTGTCACTGGATTACTGTCCCTGGCGTCAGACAGGGTCATTGCTTTGCTGACCCGGACATCAGACTGGGTCACTGGATTACTGTCTCAGACATCAGACTGGATCACTGGACTGCAGTTCCTGACATCAGACTGGGTCACTGGATTACTGTCTCAGACATCAGACTGGACCAGTGGATTGCTGTCCCTGACATCAGACTGGGTGACTGGATAGCTGTCTCAGACATCAGACTGGGTCACTGGACTGCAGTTCCTGACATCAGACTGGGTCACTGGATTACTGTCTCAGACATCAGACTGGACCAGTGGATTGCTGTCCCTGACATCAGACTGGGTCACTGGATTGCTGTATCTGACATCAGACCGGGTCACTAGATTACAGTCCATGATATCAGACTTGGTCACTAGATTGCTGGCCCTGACATCGGACTGGGTCACTGGATTACTGACTCAGACATCAGACTGGGTCACTGGATTACTGTCCCTGACATTAGACTGGGTCACTGGATTACTGTCTCAGACCTCAGCCTGGGTCACTGGATTGCTGTCCCTGACATGAGACTGGGTCACTGGACGACTGTCCCTGATATCAGACTGGATCACTGGATTACTGTCTCAGAT
>NW_025130232.1:0-1131 GCF_004010195.1 Chiloscyllium plagiosum | reverse complement strand
AGTATCGCACTCTCAGCTACCTCCCACCACCCAGCCACCCCAACCACACACGCGTGCAATTTATCTCTCAGATCCCTTTATCCACAAGTCTCATTCCTGATTAAGGACTCATGCCCGAAACATCGACTCTCCTCCACCTCAGTCGCTGCCTGACTGCCTGGGGTTTTCCAGCATCACACTCTTCGACACTTGACATATTGCATACAGCTGTGATCCCACACTATCCAAAGGACGTGGATGCTTTGGATAGGATACTGAAAATGTTTAGCAGGATGCTGTCTGGTATGTCAGATTTTAGCTATGGAGGAATATTGGCAAGACTGCGTTTGTTTTCACCGGATCGCAGGAGATTGAGGGTCAATCCAATAGAAGTTTGTAAGATTGGTAATGGCATGGATAGAGTGGAACATGAGGCTATTTCTTCCAGGTATGCAGGTTCAAGATATGAGCTGGGGGATGTTTAAAAGAATTGCGCAAGGCAAATTTTCACAGAAAGGATGGTGAGTGCCAGGAGTCTGTTACCAGAGGAGGTGGTGGAATCAGACACAATAGCATCATTGAAGAAGCACCTGGACAGGAAGAGAGGGGAGGTACACTGACCAGGAAAGGAAGACTGCTTTAGTATGGAAGGATAGAATATGGTTGCGCAGGCTTGGAGGGCCAAAGGGCCTATTCTTACACTGTACTGTTGGTTGAGAAATATGAACATTCATGTCCAGAAGTGAGGTGGCCCCATGAGCTAACCAGACAGACAGATTGTAAGATCCCTACAGTGACTCAATCACTGAGTCCCATATTATACATTTGCTAGAAAAGACGCAACATTCACAGCGAATGACACCGTCCTTTCACTCCCCTGGAACCAGAGGTCATGCTGCATTAGATATACTGTCCTTTCCCTCCTCTTGAATAGGGGAGTCAGGGTGCATTACAAACGTGTCTTTTCGCACACTGAGACCGGAGGTTTCCGCGCATTAGGTAGAGAGTCCTTCCCGTCCTCTGGAATCGGGCTCTACAACGCATAATATGCACGATTCTTTCCCCCCTTTGGGACTGACATCATGGTGCATTAGACACACTATCCTTTCCCCGCTCTACGACTGGGTGTCACAATGCGTTGGATATGTTGAT
>NW_025130231.1:0-1131 GCF_004010195.1 Chiloscyllium plagiosum | reverse complement strand
AATGCCGCACTGTCGGAGGGTCAGTACTGAGGAGTGCCGCACTGTCGGAGGGTCAGTACTGAGGGAATGCCACACGGTCGGAGAGTCAGGGCTGAGGGAGTGCCACACTGTCAGAGGGTCAGTACTGATGGAGTGCCGCACTATCGGAGGGTCAGTGCTGAGGGAGTGCCGCACAATCGGAGGGTCAGTACTGAGGGAGTGCCGCAATGTCGGAGGGTCACTACTGAGGGAGTGCCGCAATGACGGAGGGTCAGTACTGAGGGAGTGCCGCAATGTCGGAGGGTCAATACTGAGGGAGTGCCACACTGTCAGAGGGTCTGTGCTGAGGGAGTGCCGCACTGTCGGAGGGTCAATACTGAGGGAGTGCCACACTGTCAGAGGGTCTGTGCTGAGGGAATGCCGCACTCTCAGAGGGTCTGCGCTGAGGGAGTGCCGCACTGTCGGAGGGTCATACTAAGGGAATGCCGCACTCTCAGAGGGTCAGCGCTGAGGGTGTGCCATACTGTCAGAGGGTCAGTGCTGAAGGAGTGCTGCACTATCGGAGGGTCAGTATTGGTGGAGTGCCGCACTATCAGAGGGTCAATGCTGAGGGAATGCCGCACTGTCGGAGGGTCAGTACTGAGGAGTGCCGCACTGTTGGAGTGTCAGTACTGAGGGAATGCTGCAATGTTGGAAGGTCAGTACTGAGGGAATGCCGCACGGTCGGAGGGTCAGGGCTGAGGGAGTGCCGCACTGTCAGAGGGTCAGTACTGAGGGAGTGCCGCACAATCGGAGGGTCAGTACTGAGGGAGTGCCGCACAATCGGAGGGTCAGTACTGAGGGAGCGCCGCACTGTCAGAGGGTCATACCAAGGGAATGCCGCACTGTTGGAGGGTCAGTACTGAGGGAGTGCTGCACTATTGGAGGGTCAGTGCTGAGGGAGTGCAGCAGTATCGGAGGGTCAGTGCTGAGGGAGTGCTGCAATGTCGGAAGGTCACTACTGAGGGACTGCCGCACTGTCGAAGGGTCATATCAAGGGATTGCCACACTGTCAGAGTGTCAGTACTGAGGGAGTGCCACACTATCGGAGGGTCAGTGCTGAGGAAGTGCCACACTATCGGAGGGTCAGTACTGAGGGAGTGCTGCATTGTT
>NW_025130230.1:0-1131 GCF_004010195.1 Chiloscyllium plagiosum | reverse complement strand
TACCCTGATCCTAATCCCCACATACCCTGACCCTAATCCCCATGTACCCTGACCCTATTCCCCACGTACCATGATCCTAATCCCCACGTACCCTGACCCTAATCCCCATGTACCCTTACCCTAATCACCCATGTACCCTGACCCTAATCCCCACGTACCCTGACCCTATTCCCCATGTATCCTGACCCTAATCCCCACATACCCTGACCATAATCCTGATTTACCCTGACCCTAATCCCCACGTACCCTGACCCTAATCCCCACGTACCCTGACCTTAATCCCCACATACCCTGACCCTAATCCCCAAGTACCCGGAACCTAACCCCCACGTACCCTGACCCTCATCTCCACGTACCCTGACCCTAATCCCCATTTACCCTGACCCTAATCCCCACGTACCCTGACCCTCATCTCCACGTACCCTGACCCTAATCCGCATGTATCTTGACCCTAATCCCCACGTACCCTGACCATAATCCCGACGTACCCTGACCCTAATTCCCATGTACCCAGACCCTAATCCCCACGTACCCTGACCCTAATCCCCACGTACCCTGACCCTAATCCCCATGTACCCTGACCCTAATCCTCACGTACCCTGACCCTAATCCCCACGTACCCTGACCCTAATCCCCATGTACCCAGACCCTAATCCCCACGTACCCTGACCCTAATCCCCATGTACTCTGACCCTAAGACCCAAGTACCTTGACCATAATACCCATGTACCCTGACCCTAATCCCCATATATCTTGACCCTAATCCCCACGTACCCTGACCATAATCCCCATGTACCCTGACCCTAATCCCCAAGTACCTTGACCATAATACCCATGTACCCAGACCCTAATCCCCACGTACCCTGACCCTAATCCCCATGTACCCTGACCCTAATCCCCACGTACCCTGACCCTAATCCCCATGCACCCTGACCCTAATCCCCACATACCTTGACCCTAATTTACATGTACCTGGACCCTAATCCCCATGTACCCTGACCCTCATCCCCATGCACCCTGACCCTAATCCCCATGTACCTGACTCTAATCCCTCACGTACCCTGACCATAATCCCCACGAACCCTGACCCTAATCCCAATGTACCCCGACCCAAACCCCTCACGTATCCTT
>NW_025130229.1:0-1131 GCF_004010195.1 Chiloscyllium plagiosum | reverse complement strand
GTCTCTGTAGGATTTCCTATAAAGCGGGACACTATCATTTCAATTATCAACACATACAATGTTTTAAAGTATTTCTCTGCTGTGTTTTGCGATCATCAGCTCTCTATGAACCAAAAACATCATAGTCATGCGAACTTGTCAGAGCATCATCTTGAGACTTGAGTGCTGTATGTATGGTTGAAAACGTTGTAAAACGATTATGAATACTTCAGTGTCCAGAGTCGATACACAGATATGTCAGAGTCAGAAGAGCTTATGCAGAAGGACTGATACAAAATCAGTCTTGTCCCAACCAGAGTGTTACATTTTTCTGTCCAGCTTTGTCTTTTTCCGTAAATACCTTATATATTAATGAATTATAGTCACAATCAACAAATTCCTTCTCCTGCAATTTGCAGGCAGTCCTGCAAATAGGACTGCCTGCAATTGCTTCTTGAAATTCGGAGTAGCACAGTCCCTTGCAGCATTCCTGACGTGCTCACTGAAAAACAAAGATCGCCAGGCACAATTTAAAACCTCAGATCGAATAAGTCTCTCTCACGTTGTGCATCCCACTTGATTCTGTGGAGTTTTAAAGCATGAAGAAACTGCATGAGACATCCGTTGCTTCTCCCAGCAGTGTAGGCTCGTCATCGTGATTCAACCCAACTACAATGAACACAGAGATTTGTTGCAGATAGTACACGCCACGTCACTCCAAATAAGCGCAGTCATACAGAATAAAAGACAACTCGACCTGTAACATAGTGATTGGTGAAGCTTTATTGTGCTGTGCAACTTTAATTATTATCTGGAGCGTTCCACTTGTTCATATCATTTTTATCCTGAGGACACTAGAATCGCCACCAGGCATCTTGAAACAGCAATAATTGTCACACTTGGAGGCTTTAAGCTAAACACCCTTCATTCCTACACTACAGTTAAACAACAAGCACAGAAAGAAGAGTTGGCATCATTTGAACTTAACTGACATACTTAACAAAATAATCCGTACATTAATGAACGCTCGTCGACTGATATACTGTATAAACATCACCTAAACAAACATGTGACAACAACTATTTCAGCAATACAGATATCCTTCACTGGCCATCTTTCCTAGTCCATGGTAAAGGAAAACACGGAAGCATA
>NW_025130228.1:0-1131 GCF_004010195.1 Chiloscyllium plagiosum | reverse complement strand
CAGATGTTTGTTATGTTGCATACATAGATTAAGCGTTTAAAAGAGTGCCCAAACTTTACACAGAAATTGCTTCGCCAAGCTCTCTCCTCTCAATGATGGAACATTGCACCTATGACCAACAGCAAAATAACCACCAACGGTCCAATAACAGAAAGCAAGAGTGACGATACTGTCGCTAATAAAGGTACATTTTGTCCATTTATGTTTTTGAAAAAAAAAATCTCCAGCATAGGTAACAAGCTGTCTATGAGAGCCACGAGAGCAAATAGCATGCGACACATTTCTTTTAAAATTTGGAACAGCAGCTAAGCTCTCTCCTCTCAATGATGGAACATTGCACCTATGACCAACAGCAAAATAACCACCAACGGTCCAATAACAGAAAGCAAGAGTGACGATACTGTTGCTAATAAAGGTACATTTTGTCCATTTATGTTTTTGAAAAAAAAAATCTCCAGCATAGGTAACAAGCTGTCTATGAGAGCCACGAGAGCAAATAGCATGTGACACATTTCTTTTAAAATTTGGAACAGCAGAAGACACAAGACATGAGGCCTCTATATTTTATTATTAATTTGTGGGATGTGGGCAGATGATAGAGGAATGAATTCTGCATCTCCAGCCTGTTACACAGGAAAAAAAGAAGTGCATTCAGACCTTCGAATCTGTTACACCTGCACGTGATGAGACTATTCAGCCCCTTCGAGTCTTATACAGCAGGTAGCTCATGAGCCCCTCAAGCCTATAACAAAAAAGCCAGAGGAGGGGATGCAGCACCGGTTTCGTATACATAAACAACAGCATTCATTCAGTATCCTCGCCAGAGAAATTGGAAATGGGAGAGGCCAAAGTAACTGACGGTCATGACATTCCGCCCATCGATCAAGTCACAGGAATTGGAGGAGGAAACAATACTATTTCAGATTTGTTTATGAGAAACGAGGTGGTTGTTCAGCCACGTGTGTGTTGTGTAAGAACTAAGGATCTATCACTCGTTCAACCCCATTTGACGGAAGCAGGACGAGACCATTCAGAATCCCAAGCCTGTTATTGTGAAATATGAGGACAGACCTTAACAGTCAAACCGTTTCACATCAACATGAAAACTCTATAATCCATCAAAGCCTCTGA
>NW_025130227.1:0-1131 GCF_004010195.1 Chiloscyllium plagiosum | reverse complement strand
CTCCCTCCGTCCTGTACTCACATATTCCTCCTGCAGGTTGAGGAGGTGGTCTATCACTTCATCCACTGCATCGGGGGTCCCCCTCACAGTCACCGAGCCCCTCTGCCTCTCCTCCAATGGAGGCATACGCACCACCACCTGACAGATTCAAAACACCAGGGGGGTGGGGGGGGGGGGTCAGAACGTGGCGGGAGGAGGCTTCTCACCCCTCACGAGGGGCAGGAGGGAGAGCGAGGCAAGTCACACCCTCCCTGCCAGCCCCTACAACCCTCCCTCTGCCATTTCCATCTCTCCCTGCCCATTTGTCACTACTTCAGAATCCACTTTGGATATTCGAGGGAGAAAGGGGAACTGCGAGTGGTGCTCCGAGTGACCGAGGGGAGAGACCGGGGAACTGTGCTCCGAGTGACCGAGGGGGAGAGAGACCGGGGTGTGCTCCGAGTGACCGAGGGGAGAGAGACCGGGGAACCGTGCTCCGAGTGACCGAGGGGAGAGAGACCGGGGAACCGTGCTCCGAGTGACCGAGGGGAGAGAGACCGGGGAACCGTGCTCCGAGTGACCGAGGGGAGAGAGACCGGGGAACCGTGCTCCGAGTGACCGAGGGGAGAGACACCGGGGAACGGCGCATGGTAACCCTCCCTCTTCCATTTCCACATCCGCCTGCCCATTTGTCACTACTTCCGAATCCAATTTCGATATTAGAGCGAGAACAGGGGACCGAGCGCGAGTCTGACCGAGGAGGGGCGGAGGGTGGGGGTGAGGGGGGAGAGGGGGGGAGTACCTTGAAGTCCTCCATGATCTTCCGGATCTGCCTCCCCCGTGCCCCGATGATCCGGGAGTGGATTCTGGGATCCAGGGGGATTTGGCGCTCGGAGACATCCTCAAATCCGCGCACCATCCCCTCGATCACATCTCGTGCCCGGAGGACGTTACTCTCGTAGCCTGTAATGGTGATGAGATCCTGCAGGGGGCGAGGGCGAGCAGGGATAAAACACCACGGGGTTAGATACAGGGTAAAGCTCCCTCTACACCGTCCCCCCACTCCCAGGGACAGGGGGGTTAGATACAGAGTAAAGCTCCCTCTACACCGTCCCCAGCGACAGAGGGTTAGATACAGAGTAAAGCTCCCTC
>NW_025130226.1:0-1131 GCF_004010195.1 Chiloscyllium plagiosum | reverse complement strand
CCTTTTGCTCCCTACAACATCAAATACCAGGAGCCTCATGCTCCATATAACTTCAAATACCGGGAGCCTCTTGCTCCTCAGAACTTCAGATATCAGGAGCCTCTTGCTCCCTACAACATCAAATACCAGGAGTCTTTTGCTCCCTATAACTTCAAATACCAGGAGCCTCTTGCTCCTCAGAACTTCAAATACCAGGAGCCTCTTGCTCCCTATAACTTCAAATACCTGGGGCCTCTTGCTCCCTATAACTTTAAATACCAGGAACCTCTTTCTCCTCAGAACGTTATGTATCAGGAGCCTCTTGCTCCTCAGAACCTCAAATACAGTAGCCTCTTGCTCCCTACAACATCAAATACCAGGAGTCCTTTGCTCCCTATAACTTCAAATACCAGGAGCCTCTTGCTCCTCAGAACTTCAAATACTTGGGCCTCTTATTCCCTATAACTTCAAATAAGGGCAGCCTCTTGCTCCTCAGAACCTCAAATACCAGGACCCTATTGCTCCCTTCAACTTCAAATACCAGGAGCCTCTTGCAACCTATAACTTCAAATACCAGAAGCCTCATGCTCCCTATAACTTCAAATACCTGGGGCCTCTTGCTCCTCAGAACTTCAAATACCAGGAGTCTCTTGCTCCTCAGAACTTCAAATTCCAGGACCCTCTTACTCCTTATAACTTCAAATACCAGGAGCCTCTTGCTCCTCAGAACTTCAAATACCAGGTGCCTCTTGCTCCCTATAACTTCAAATACCGGGAGCCTATTGCTCCTTATAAATTCAAATACCAGGAACCTCTTGCTCCTCAGAACTTCAAATACCAGGAGCCTCTTGCTCCCTATAACTTCAAATACCAGAAGCCTCTTGCTCCTCAGAACTTCAAATAACAGGAGTCAATTGATCCCAAAAACTTCAATTACCAGTAGCCTCTTGCTCCTCAGAACTTCAAATACCATAGAACATAGAAGAACATAGAAGAATACAGCGCAGTACAGGCCCTTTGGCCCTCGATGTTGCGCCGATCCAAGCCCACCTAACCTATACTAACCCACTATCCTCCATATACCTATCCAATGCCCGCTTAAATGCCCATAAAGAGGGAAAGTCCACCACTGCTGCTGGCAGGGCATTCCAT
>NW_025130225.1:0-1131 GCF_004010195.1 Chiloscyllium plagiosum | reverse complement strand
CAGTTAATGTTCAGGCCCTGGGTAGTGTTGTCAGTCAGAGACCCAGGAATGCAGGTACACAGTTTGTTGTAAGTGGTCTCACAGGTTGACAGGTTGGTGAAGCAGGCGTTTGGGATGGTTACCTTCTTTGGGCAGAGCATTGAGAGTAAGAGTTGGGATGTCATGTTGTATCTGTACAAGACATTGGTGAGGCCACCATAAAAGCATTGTTGACCAGTAGAGGAAGTACTCATCTGGTTCACTTATGTCCTTTAGAGAAGAACATCTGACATTCTAACCTGGTCTGGCCTGCACGTGACACCAGACCCACAGCAATATGGCTGACTCTGTGCTATACTCTGGGTCATTAGCAGTGGGGCAAAGAATGTTGGTCCAATCAGTGACATCCTCATCCCATGAATGAATAAATAAAAATACACATGTCCCTCCCTACCTCTGCAAACCCCTCCAGCTGCAGAAATTCAGACTGGCTTTGTAACACCGTTCAGGCCCTGACCCCTCTCTGTAACACTCTTACCACCTCCAGCACCTTCACCTCCCCCGGTTCCTTTTGTGACATAAAACCTTGACAATTATTCCCTCTTCCATCTGACCTCCTCCTGCGAGCAGACCCTTTGCAATCTCTTTAAAACTTACTCCTAAAACATTCTCTCACTTCAGGATTTTAAGTACATTTTGGTGATCCTCTCAGCCCAATAATCTAATATGATCATTTTTACTTGAGTGTGGGACCGATGGGGATTTCTTGCTGAGGATTTGTCAGTTTCAGTGGAATGTCCTTTTGTTGAGTGTTTCACACTGCTCCTTCAAATGTTTTCCACTGTTCATTGACAGGCACATATTTCAGTCTGTTTAGCCTGTTTACCTTGGTCAGTTCTCCTCTCAAACCCATGTTATTGGTTATTTTTGTTTCTAGTTGTAGCTTGTCCTTTCTGTGATTCACTTTAAAACTTTATATTTCTTTAAATTGCACTTTATCACAATTTCCCAGAGGATCTCTCCAGGTGACATTACTCATTCATGAAGTTTCATCACACAATGGTCGCTCTGTGCAACTGGCTAAGGACAGAACTATCTCAATGTGTTATTCAAAGAAATACTGAAAACTAATTCTCTGAACTCCTCTTCCAA
>NW_025130224.1:0-1131 GCF_004010195.1 Chiloscyllium plagiosum | reverse complement strand
ATATACCAGTGATGGTGAGGATATACCAGTGACGGTGAGAATATACCAGTGAGGCTTAGAATAAAACTCTGAAGGTGAGAATATGCCAGTAACGGTGAGAATATACCAGTGACAGTGAGAATATACCAGTGACGGTGAGAATATACCAGTGAGGTTTAGCATAAAACATTGAAGGTGAGAATATGTCAGTGACGGTTAGAATATACCAGTGATGTTGAGAATATACCAGTGATGTTGAGAATATGCCAGTGACGGTGAGAATATTCTAGTGATGGTGAGAATATTCTAGAGACTGTAAGAATAAACCACTGAAATTGAGAATACACCACTGACGTTGAGAATAAACCACTGACGGTGAGAATAAAACACTGACGGTGAGAATATACCAATGACGGTGAGAATATACCAGTGACATTGAGAATAAAACACTGACAATGAGAATGTACCAATGACGGTGAGAATATACCAGTGACAGTGAGCATACACCAGTGAGGTTGAGAATAAAATACTGATGGTGAGAATGTACCAGAGAGTTTTAGAATAAAATACTCTCTGGTCCGGGATGAACTTCAGCTCCTGAAGAATCTACCAGAGACGGTGAGAATATACCAGTGACAGTGAGAATATTCCACTGATGGTCAGAATATTCCAGTGACAGTGAGGATATACCAGTGACGGTGAGGATACACCAGTGACTGTGAGGATACACCAGTGACGGTGAGGATATACCAGTGACGGTGAGGATACACCAGTGATGGTGAGGATATACCAGTAACGGTGAGAATATACCAGTGACAGTGAGAATATACCAGTGACTGTGAGAATAAAACACTGACGGTGAGAATATATCAGTGACGGTGAGAATAAAACACTGACGGTAAGAATATACCAGTGACATTGGGAATAAAGTACTGATGGTGAGAATATACCAGTGACGGTGAGGATATACCAGTGACGGTGAGAAAATACCAGTGACAGTGAGAATATACCAGTGATGTTGAGAATAAAACACTTACGTTGAGAATATTCCAATGACGGTGAGAATAAAACACTGATGGTGAGAATATACACGTGACGGTGAGAATATAACAGGGAGGTTGAGAATAAAACACTGATGGTGAGAATATACCA
>NW_025130223.1:0-1131 GCF_004010195.1 Chiloscyllium plagiosum | reverse complement strand
TCAAACAAGAAAAATGAAACAAAGTTAAATATAGAGGTGCTCGTGCTTAATTAGATTAGATTCCTATAGTATGGAAACAAGCCCTTCCACCCAAAAAGTCCACACTGACCCTCCGAAGAGTAACCCACCCAGACCCATTCCCCTATATTTACCCCTATCTAATGCACCTAACATTATGGGCAATTTAGCATGACGAATTCACCTGACCTGCGCAACTTTGGACTGTGGGAGGAAACAGGAGCACTAGGTGGAAACCCACTCAGACCCGGGGAGAATGTGCAAACTCCACACAGAATCAAACCCAGGTCCCTTGTGCTGTGAGGCAGCAGTACTAACCACTGAGCCACCATGCTACCCCCAAATGTTTGTTCATTAGGAAGTAAACCATAAATAGAGATTTCCCAGGATTCTTATACTGCCCTACTTGAGGAATACTCTCTCCCTTACATCTAACTATTAGTACCCAGCTATGATTTACAACAATATTTACACCAACGTAAATAAAGCATTTGTTATCGTACAGACATAGAGATATACAGCACGGAAAGAGACTTTTTCTCTCCCTCATGCATGCATGCACACACGTAACTGACAGGAAGTTCTAGGATTTACATATTGTTGATACCTGCAACCCATTCTAAACGTTGAAAGACTTAATCCATGTCTGTTCAATATATCATTTCAGTGGCAGGACACTGTAATGTTTTTCCATGAATTCTGTGCCTTATGATCTTATTCTCCACAATCACCTGATGAAGGAGCAGCGCTGTTAACACCAGTCCTTCCAAATCAACCTGTTGGGTGTTTGATTTTTAACTTTGTCCAGGTTAGGTTGGATTGGCCAAGCTAAATTACTCATAGTGCTCAGGGATGTGCATTAGTCAGAGCACTAGGGGAATGGGTGTAGGTGAGTTACCCTTCGGAGGGTCGGTATGGACTCCTTGGGCCGAGTGGCCAACTTCCACACTCTGGGAATTCTCTGAAAGGAAGGGATTACCCAATTGCAAACTGCAGAGCAGCGCATGCGCAGTGCGCGGAGCTGTTGTCGGCCTTTCCCCGCCTCCTCGCTTTATCTATGACGTCATAACGCGGAAGTGACCCTGTCAGTTTCAGAGTGAAACTCCCTCCCTC
>NW_025130222.1:0-1131 GCF_004010195.1 Chiloscyllium plagiosum | reverse complement strand
CTCGCACTGACATTGTTCAGTCTGTGCAGCTGCTGTCAATGTTGTTGGGCGAACGTGACCCAATCCCACAATTAGGACCTTAAAACCAATCGATCCATTTACATACTGCTGTTGTGAGATCAGTGCTCATGTAGCAATTTTTACTGACATGTACCGGATATCACTAGAACATCATGCTCAGAAAAAGGACACAATGCAGTATTCAGCAAAGGGTGTTTTTTTTGGAAACGATCAGTTTCTCTGATCTAATTTCAATGGAGAAGAGGAGATTGTGATGAAACATGATTGAATTGTGCAAAACAATGAGAGATAAAGGCATGTTCGGATGAAAGAAATGGTATCTCTCGGTCAAACGCCATGTGGCGTAGACTAAATGGAAGATACAGAAAGTTTTCAGTATATAAGCAGTAGAAACTATATCCACCAGTGGTGGTGGATAAATCTGCAACTCATTGTGATGAAATCATCACAACCTTCTGAGGTATTCAGTCTGTATTTATCATGCTAAGTCATACAAGGCACAGAGATGGAAAATGGAATGAGGATAACGAAGCAGTTGTTTCTGTAAAGAACGCGTCCAACACATTTGAGAGCTGTCACTCTATGTGCGTCTGACCGCTGTACTCGTCCCTGGTCGTGTCGTGGTTCTGAATTGGCACTTTTACCACTGCAGCCCGGGTTCAATTCCCAGTCAGGGCTGTTTTGTTCAGCATCAACAGCGTGGGCATCTGTGATAGGATTCCCTTCAATGCTTCGAATCAATCAATGTCTCCACGAACATCAGAGTCAATGTTCCAGCCTCTTAAAGTAGGAGAAGGTGCCTCGGCACTCCATGAACCAACATGAGACTGAGATATTTATTTCGTTTCCTTGCCATTTCGAGGAGCCGCTGCGATTGGGTCGATGGCTCTGTGAAATTGAAAAGTGCCAATTCGCAGTGTGTGGGACTATTTGGTCTTCCTCACTTGTGATGACGCGGCAACATTGACTGTGATGTTCTCCGGGACGTGTACTGAAAGAGATTCTCGTGTCTGCATATCAGGAGCTCAAACTTCATCTCGGTTTCATAACAATGAGGAAGATTAGGTTGTAAGTGTCATAAATACCTGCATTAACCTCGAGCTCGGGAGG
>NW_025130221.1:0-1131 GCF_004010195.1 Chiloscyllium plagiosum | reverse complement strand
ATAATTTGATGATATTTTGGTATGCATACACTTATTTTTTTTTTAAATCGTTTGATGTTTTCATAATATCTGTGCTAAAATCAATACATTTTATTCTTAAAATTTATGAGAAAAATCCTGCTTTATAATTTGATGATATTTTGGTATGCATACACTTAATTTTTTTTTAAAATCGTTTGATGTTTTCATAATATATGTGCTAAAATCAATACATTTTATTCTTAAAATTTATTGCGTAGTTTTTGTCTCCCTGAGAAGAGAAAATGTGCATCCAGCTGATTTTTCTCAAAATCGTGCATGCTCCTAAAGGATTCTCATCTAAGTCCAAAACTGATAATGTTTTAAAACAAAAGGCCTTCATTCCAAGAAAGTGTGAACAAAACATTGTTGATAAGCTTCTAAAACGTTTTTTAGGTTAACCGATCAAAACCGCACATAATGTGGTCTTAGCAATGCCCTGTACAGATGTCGACTCGAAAAATGTGATGCTGGAAAACCACAACAGGTCAGGCACACCCAACGAACAGGAGACTCGATGTTTCCGGCATATTCCTGATGAAGGACTTATACCCATGACGCCAATTTTCCTGCTCCTCGGATGCTGCCTGATTGGCTGTGCTTTTCCAGCCTCACACTGTTCGACTCTGATCTCCAGCATCTGCACTCCTCACTTTTACCGGTACAGATGGAGTAAAACATTCCTGATTAAACCTGGTACCCTTTACCAGAAACACAATCATTCCACTTAGCTTCCAAATCACTAACAGCAAGTAAGGACTAACTACATATGATTCATGTACCAGGATCATGAATACCATCTGTATCACAGAGTTCTGCAATCTCTCTCCACTTAAATTGTTTACCATTGTTTTATCCAAAATAGACAACTCACATTATGCTATATCTGGTGAAGGTTTGCTCACTAACCTCCCTTTGCCTATATCACATTGATCACACAGGACCACCATTTGATGACATACTGGATGACCAGCTTGGTGTTTAGGCTAATTGGGCCTTAATATATTCAGTCCCTTCCTCCAGATCTTTGGTCCAGATATTGATCGTTGATGATCCCATAGTGATCTCTGAGGCACTTCTCCAGTTCCAGCTTTGTGATGTGAAAATAAGCAT
>NW_025130220.1:0-1131 GCF_004010195.1 Chiloscyllium plagiosum | reverse complement strand
GGTGTGTCAGTGTGAATATCGGAGTGCCTGTGTGATTATCAGTGTGTCAGTGTGATTATCGGTATCCAGTGAGTTCATCGGTGTGTCAGTGTGAATATCGGTGTGTCAGTGTGATTATCGGTGTGTCAGTATGATTCTCGGTGTGTCAGTGTGATTATCTGTGTGTCAATTTGAACGTCGGTGTGTCAGTGTGATTATCGCTGTGTCAGTGTGATTATCGGTGTGTCAGTGTGATTATCTGTGTGTCAATTTGAACATCGGTGTGTCAGTGTGATTATCGCTGTGTCAGTGTGATTATTGGTATCCAGTGAGTTCATCAGTGTGTCAGTGTGAATATCGGTGTATCAGTATGATTCTCGGTGTGTCAGTGTGATTATTGGTGTGTCAGTGTGATTATCGGTGTGTCAAATTGATTAACGGTGTGTCAATGTGATTATCTGTGTGTCAATGTGATTATCGGTGTGTCAGTGTGAATATCGGTGTGCCAGTGTGATTACCGGTGTGTCAGTGTGATTACCGGTGTGCCAGTGTGATTAACGGTGTGTCAGTGTGATTATCGCTGTGTCAGTGTGATTATCGGTGTGTCAATGTGAACATC
The DNA here is from genome assembly GCF_004010195.1 of Chiloscyllium plagiosum. Lineage (NCBI taxonomy): Eukaryota > Metazoa > Chordata > Chondrichthyes > Orectolobiformes > Hemiscylliidae > Chiloscyllium > Chiloscyllium plagiosum. Next base: position 533 of record NW_025130220.1, on the reverse strand, counting down.
GGTGTGTCAGTGTGATTATCGGTGTGTCAGTGTGATTATCTGTGTGTCAATTTGAACATTGGTGTGTCAGTGTGATTATTGGTGTGTCAATGTGATTATCGCTGTGTCAGTGTGATTATCGGTGTGTCAATTTGAACATCAGTGTGTCAGTGTGATTATCGGTGTGTCATTGTGAACATCGGTGTGTCAGTGTGATTATCGGTGTGCCAGTGAGATTATCGCTGTGTCAGTGTGATTATCGGTGTGTCAATGTGAACATCGGTGTGTCAGTGTGATTATCGGTGTGTCAATGTGATCTTCGGTGTGTCAGTGTGATTATCGATATCCAGTGAGTTCATCGGTTTGTCAATGTGATTAACGGTGTGCCAATGTGATTATCGCTGTGTCAGTGTGATTATCGGTGTGTCAATGTGATCATCGGTGTGTCAGTGTGATTATCGGTGTGTCAGTGTGATTATCGCTGTGTCAGTGTGATTATCTGTGTGTCAATTTGAACATCAGTGTGTCAGTGTGATTATCGGTGTGTCAATGTG
>NW_025130219.1:0-1131 GCF_004010195.1 Chiloscyllium plagiosum | reverse complement strand
ATCTGAAAACCAGTGGCAGTTACTCTTCCAGCACACAGGACTGCGTACACCACCCCAATGCATTGATCTTTAAACTAGGAGAAATTACCCGCCCAGCATGCAGGACTGTGTACACCACCCCATTGCATTGAACTTCTACCAGGAGCAGTTATTCTCCCAGCATGTAGGACTGTGTACACCAAGTCAGTGCATTGATCTGTAAACCAGGAGCGGTTAACGTCCCAACATGTAGGATTGTGTACCACACCTCAGTGCATTGATCTGGAAACCAGGAGCAGTTACCCTCCCAGCATGTAGGACTGTGTACACCAAGCCAGTGCATAGATCTGTAAACCAGGAGCAGTTACTTCCCAGCATGTAGGACTGTGGACCCACCCCAGTGCATTGATCTTTAAACCAGGAGCAGTTACCCTCCCGTTATGTAGGACTGTGTTCCCCACCCTAGTGCACTGATCTGTAAACCAGGTGCAGTTACCCTCACAGCATGTGGGACTGTGTACCCCATCCCAGTGAATCGATCTGTAAACCAGGAGCAGTTACTATCCCCACATTGAGGACTGTGACAACCACCCCAGAGCATTGAACAGTAAAGCAGGCTCAGTTATCCTCCTGGCTTGTCGGACTGTGGACACCACCCCAGTGCATTGATCTGTACACCTGGTACAGTTACCCTGCCAGCATGTAGGACTGCGTACACCAAGCCAGTGCATTGATCTGTAAACCAGGAGCAGTTACCCTCCCAGCATGTAGGACTGTGTACACAAAGCCAGTGCATAGATCTGTAAACCAGGAGCAGTTACCCTCCCAGCATGTAGGACTGTGTACAACAACCACAGTGCATTGATCCGTAAACCAGTAGCAGTTACCCTCCCAGCATGTAGGACTGTGTACACCACCCCAGTGCATTGAGAAGTAAACCAGGAGCAGTTATCCTCCCAGCATGTAGGACTGTGTACACACCAAGCCAGTGCATTGATCTGTAAACCAGGAGCAGTTACCCTCCCAGCATGTAGGACTGTGTACACCAAGCCAGTGCATAGATCTGTAAACCAGGAGCAGTTACTTCCCAGCATGTAGGACTGTGTACAACAACCACAGTGCATTGATCTTTAAAAAAGGACCAGTTACCCG
>NW_025130218.1:0-1131 GCF_004010195.1 Chiloscyllium plagiosum | reverse complement strand
GGAGACGCTGTGACCTGGAATGGTGGTGTTTGGAAGACGCTATGATCTGGAATGGTGGTGTTTGGGAGACACTGTGATCTGGAATGGTGGTGTTTGGGCGGCACTGTGATCTGGAATGGTGGTGTTTGGGAATCACTGTGATCTGGAATGGTGGTGTTTGGGAGACGCTGTGATCTGGAATGATGGTGGTGTTTGGGAGACGCTGTGATCTGGAATGGTGGTGTTTGGGAGACACTGTGATCTGGAAAGGTGGTGTTGGGAGACGCTGTGATCTGGAATGGTGGTGTTTGGAAGATGCTGTGATCTGGAATGGTGGTGTTTGAGAGACACTGTGATCTGGAATGGTGGTGTTGGGAGACGCTGTGATCTGGAATGGTGGTGTTTGGAAGATGCTGTGATCTGGAATGGTGGTGTTTGTGGGACGCTGTGATCTGGAATGGTGGTGTTTGGGAGAAGCTGTGATCTGGAATACGCTGTGATCTGGAATGGTGGTGTTTGGGAGAAGCTGTGATCTGGAATGGTGGTGTTTGGGATATGCTGTGATCTGGAATGGCGGTGTTTGGGAGACACTGTGATCTGGAATGGTGGTGTTTGGGAGAAGTGGTGATCTGGAATGGAGGCGTTTGGGAGACACTGTTATCTGGAATGGTGGTGTTTGGGAGACGCTGTGATCTGGAATGGTGGTGTTTGGGAGAAGCTGTGATCTGGAATGGTGGTGCTTGGGAGAAGCTGTGATCTGGAATGGTGGTGTTTGGGAGACGCTGTGATCTGGAATGGCGGTGTTTGGCAGACGCTGTGATCTGGAATGGTGGTGTTTGGGAGACACTGTGATCTGGAATGGTGGTGTTTGGGAGAAGCTGTGATCTGGAATGGTGGTGTTTGGGAGACACTGTGATCTGGAATGGTGGTGTTTGGGAGACACTCTGATCTGGAATGGCGGTGTTTGGGAGACGCTGTGATCTGGAATGGTGGTGTTTGGGAGACACTGTGATCTGGAATGGCGGTGTTTTGGAGACCCTGTGATCTGGAATGGTGGTGTTTGGGAGAAGCTGTTATCTGGAATGGTGGTGTTTGGGAGACGCTGTGATCTGGAATGGCAGTGTTTGGGAGACGCTGTGATCTGGAATGGTG
>NW_025130217.1:0-1131 GCF_004010195.1 Chiloscyllium plagiosum | reverse complement strand
GATGGAAACAGTGCGCAAATCTGAGTAAGGCGCATTGAAAAGATGAGTCGCGTTACCACACCCAATATTAAATTATGATTACGTAAAAGGACTTTAAAAATATACAATTATTTTCCCTTGCATTAATACTGTGTGTGGAAAATCATACACAAACATTTTCATGGTATCAATATCACTATCTAAACATTCTAACGTCAGATATGAGTAAGTTTTCAATTGCTTCTGCCTAACTCACAGCTCAGTAATGTGTTCTGTGATTGTCAGTCTCTATGTAACGCTACGTATGTAGGCCATGCCTCTGAAAGGCTGACAGATTGTTTCAAACAGCATATCACTTTAGATGTTCACAGCAAGCAAAGTACTGACTGGGCCTAACCGGCCTGTACTCACAGAACCCAAAACTCAGTGCCCAGCACTGGCACGTCTGGACAATATTTTTCATTCTAATTTATTCATGGAGTATGGGACAGTATTTATTGTCCATTCTTTTTTACCATTGAGAAGTTGGAGGTGAGCTGCCAAATTGAACAGCTGCAGTCCATTTGCGGTAGGTAAACTTACTTTGCCATTCGGGAGGGAACTTCAAACAATGATACTGAACGATTTTCAACATGTTTCCAAATCTAGATGGTGGGTGGCTTGGAATTGAACTTGAACATGTATTTTCGTTCTTTGTCCTTCTTGATGGTCGTGAATTCACATGTATTTCGTAAGGAGCCTTGGTAAATTTCTAAAGATCACCGTTTGGATGGCAGGCATTACTGCTTCTGAGTGTTAGTGGATGAGGGATGAAGCTGCATTCAGCCAGGAAATTGGGGCGCATTTCAGCACACACTCATTCAAAGTGTGTCTTATATACGATGGACAGGTTTTCGGAAAACTTGAGGAAAGTTATTTCTGCAGGATTCCGAGCCCCTGACATATTCTTGTAGCCAATCATTTTATACGGGTTGAAAAGTGTGGCTTTCGAAAACCACAACAGGTTAGCCAGCATCCGACGTGCAGGGGAAACTTCGTTTCAGGCGTAAGCTCTTCATAGGAGTAGGTGATGAATTTATATGGTCAGTCCGGTTCTGGTTAACGGCAATCTCCATGATGTTGGTAGATAGACGTTAAGAGATGGTGGTGACG
>NW_025130216.1:0-1131 GCF_004010195.1 Chiloscyllium plagiosum | reverse complement strand
GGCTTCCATTTCAAATTGCGACACCAGAGTGCCCCGGGGACCCTGAGGAAATTATCAGGGAATTGCATCTGTAACTTTCTACCCTCTGCACTCTGTACCACCAGATAGTGCTCCCTCAATATCTCAGATAGTTCTCCCTGAATACCCCAGATAGTTCTCCCTCAGTACCTCAGATAGTTCTACCTCAGTACCTCAGATAGCTCTCCCTCAATACCTCAGATAGTTCGCCCTCAGTACCGCAGATAGTTCTCCCTCAGTACCTCAGATAGAGCACCCTCAATACCTTAGATAGTTCACCCTCAGTACCTCAGATAGTGCACCCTCAGTACCTCAGATAGTTCTCCCTCAGTACCTCAGATAGTTCTCACTAAGTACCTCAGAAAGTGCTCCCTCAGTACCTCAGATAGTTCTCCATCAGCACCACAGATAGTGCTCCCTCAATACCTCTGAAAGTGCTCCCTCAGTCCCTCAGAAAGTGCTTCCTCATTACCTCAGAAAGTGCTCCATCAATACCTCAGATAGTTGTCCCTCAGTACCTCAGATAGTGATCCTCAATATCTCAGATAGTTCTCCCTCAATACCTCAGATAGTGCTCCCTCAATACCCCAGATAGTTCTCCTTCAATACCTCAGATAGCGCTCCCTCAATACCTCTGAAAGTACTCCCTCAGTCCCTCAGAAAGTGCTTCCTCAATACCTCAGAAAGTGCTCCATCAATACCTCAGATAGTTGTCCCTCGGTACCTCAGATAGTGCGCCCTCAGTAGCTCAGATAGTGCTTCCTCAATACCTCTGAAAGTGCTCCCTCAATACCTCAGACAGTGCTCCCTCAATACCTCAGATACTTCTCCCACAATACGTCAGAAAGTGCTCCCTCAATACCACTGAACGTGCTCCCTAAGTCCCTCAGAAAGTGCTCCATCAATACCTCAGGTAGTGCTCCCTCAATACCTCAGAACGTGGTCCCTCAATACCTCAGATAATTCTCCCTCAATACGACAGATAGTGCTCCCTCAATACCACTGAACGTGCTCCCTAAGTCCTTCAGAAAGTGCTCCCTCAGTATCGCAGAAAGTGCTCCCTCAATACCTCAGAAAGTGGTCCCTCAGTACCACAGATAGTTCTCCCTCAGT
>NW_025130215.1:0-1131 GCF_004010195.1 Chiloscyllium plagiosum | reverse complement strand
CACATATCTCCAAGTTGGATGACCTGGTGAATTATTTCCCATTAATACAACATATTTAAGGCGTCTCTGTCTGTGAATGTTTTTAGATTGTTAACTGGATAATAGTAAATAATTTCTGCAGTCAGTTCACTGGAACACTCACACTCTTATATGTGTGTGTGTGCATGTGTCTGTGTTGGTGTTTGACCACACAGAATGTTGTTTAAAACCTTTGCTCACTGATATACCAGATAATCATGTTCCCTTTATGTTCAAGTGAATTTAGTGACTGATGGATCTTCATATTATGTTTGATTTGTCTCACTTCTTGCGAGAGGTGCAAGTGGAGTTCAATGCAGCTAAATGTGAGGTGATGCACTTTGGGAAGAATAACAGGAAGGCAGAGTATTGGGTCAATGGAAAGATTCTTGGTAGTGTGGATGTGCAGAGGGATATTGGAGTCCATTTACATAGATCCCTGAAATTTGCCACCCAGATGGATAATGCTGATAAGGCGGCATCCGGTGTGTAAGGTTTCATTGGTAAAGGGATTGAGTTCTGGAACAGCAATATCATGCTGCAACCATACGAAATGCTGGTGTGGCCACAGTTGGAATATTGTGTACAGTTCTGGTCGCACCATTACAAAAAGGATGTGGAAGCATTGGAAAAGGTGCAGAGGAGATTTATCAGGATGGTGCCTGGTCTGGAGGGAAAGTCTTATGAGGAAAGGCTGAGAGACTTGGATCAGTTCTCATTGGAAAGAAGGCGGCTAAGGGGGGATTTGATAGAGACATATAACATAATCAGAGGATTAGATAGGGTAGACAGTGAAAGTCTTTTTCCTAGGGTGATGATGTCAGCTTGTACGAGAGGCAACAACTACAAATTGAGGGGTGATAGATTTAAGACAGATGTCAGAGACAAATTCTTTACACAGAGAGAGTGGTAAGTGTGTGGAATGCCCTACCAGCGAAGGTAGTCAACTCAGCCACATTCGGGAGATTTAAACAATCCTTTGAATAGCTCATGGATGATTTTGGGATAGTGTAGGGGGACGAGTTGAGAAAATTCCACAGGTCGGCGCAACATTGAGGGCTGATGGGCATGTTCCGCACAGTATTGTTCTATGTTTTATGTTCTATAATCTGA
>NW_025130214.1:0-1131 GCF_004010195.1 Chiloscyllium plagiosum | reverse complement strand
CTGATAAAGTGGGACGATCTTGATAGAGTGTGACGATGACTAATCGAGTGGGACGATGCTGATTTAGTGGGACGATGCTGATTTAGTGGGACGATGCTTATAGAGTGGGATGATGCAGATAGAGTGGGACGAGGCTGATAGTGTGGGTCGATGCTTATGGAGTGGGACGATGCTGATCGAGTGGAATGATGCTGAGAGATTGGGAGATTGCTAATAGAGTGGGATGATGCTGATAGAGTGGGACAATGTTGATAGAGTGGGACGATGCTGATAGAGTGGAATGATGCTGAGAGATTGGGAGATTGCTAATAGTGTGGGATGATGCTGATAGAGTGGAATGATGCTGAGAGATTGGGAGATTGCTAATAGAGTGGGATGATGCTGATAGAGTGGGACAATGTTGATAGAGTGGGACGATGCTGATACAGTGGGACAATGCTCATAGAGTGGGACAATGTTGATTGAGTGGGACATTGCGGATAGAGCGGGACGATGCTGATAGAGCGGGATGATGCTGATAGAGTGGGATGCTGCTGATAGCGTGGGATAATACTGATTGAGAGGGATAATGTTGATAGAGTGGGATGATGCTGATAGAGTGGGAAGATGCCGATAGACGGGACGATGCTGATAGGGTGGGACAATGCTAATTCATTGCGACGATGCTGATAGTGTGGGACGATACTGATAGTGTGGGACAATTCTGATAGGGTGGGACGAGGCTGATACAGTGGGACGATGCTGACAGAATGGGACAACACTGATAGAGTTGGACAATGTTGATAGTGTGGGACAATACTGATAGAGTGAGACAATGTTTATAGAGTGGGCGATGCTCTTAAGAGTGCGACAATACTGATAGAGTGGGTCAATGTTGATAGTGTGGGACAATACTGATCGAGTGGGACAATGTTTATAGAGTGGGGCGATGCTGATAAGAGTGGGACGTTACTATTATAGTGGGACAATGCTGATAGTGTGGGACGATGTTGATAGACTGCGACGACGCTGATAGAGTGTGACATTGCGGATAGAGTGGAACGATGCTGCTAGAGTTGAACATTGCTAATCGAGTGGGATAATGTTGATAGAGTAGGACGATGCTGATAGGCTGCGACGATACGGATCGAG
>NW_025130213.1:0-1131 GCF_004010195.1 Chiloscyllium plagiosum | reverse complement strand
AGTAAAGGTTCTTCCACCAGACAGATACTCATAATATGATGGATAACATGGGATGATGGATGGTTATCACATAGAAATTGGAGAGTCAGGATTCATCGATCTTTATGATAAAGATATATCTTCTGGAGTAGCACCAATATCAGTTATTTACATCTATACTGTGAGCCTGAAGCAGGGAGGTGAGTTCAATACACATCCGAGTTTGAGGATGACACTGACAACCAAAGGCAGGCTGTTATTTAATGAAAAGGAGTCCCAACAAAAGGGCAGTACAAAAGGATTGGAGTATTCCTGCGCGTGACACATAAAGTCATCATGCTGATGCAGAAAGTAACCAGATTGGTACATTAAGCGGGTTTCTGGGATGCGAGGGTTGAATTATTGATTACATCTAAAATAGTGAGGCCAATATTCATTGTGCTTGAAATGAATGAGTGTGACATTACTGAAATGGACAAGATTACAGAGGGGGCTTGACAAAGTATTTGTTGAGAATGTGGTTCCACACCTGGGCAGAGTGTCTCACTCCGAGACATTGATACAGAATAAGGGATATCGATTTCAAACTGAAATGTAAAGAAATGTCATCTTGCAGAAGGTAGTGAATTTCTGGAATTCCCGAACCCAGAGATTTGTGTAAGGTGCGTCACTGAATGTATTTATAGAGGGAGTGGATTGGTTTCGGACATATAGGCGAGTTGAGAGATACGAGGAGGTAGCAGGAATGTGGAGTTGAGCCAGCCAGGATTCTACAAGTACATTTTCAAAACAAGGCCAAACTATCGGAGTGACCTCGATCTGCTCCTGTGTAGCTGGTCGGAAGGGCTGAATGGAAGATCAGAACACAGGTCTGAGGGACACGAGTGGGCCATTCGGCCCTTTGACACTGCTCCACCAGTTAAGTATGTCATGGTTCATCTCATTGTGCTCTCAGCTGCACTTTTCTGTCCATGCACCATTATCCCTGATTCACCTGTCTATGGAAAATCAGACGAAGCCAGCCTCGATATAATATAAAGATTCAGCCATCACAAACTTCTGGGGAAGGGAATTCCCATTCGAATAAATGCCCACTTTGTGAATTCTCCTCACTCCGGCTCTGACTGTGGTTGGAGGGTGTGACTGTTAATT
>NW_025130212.1:0-1131 GCF_004010195.1 Chiloscyllium plagiosum | reverse complement strand
ATTTGAACATTGGCCTTCATCAGTCAGAGTAATGAGTATCGAAATTAGGGAGTTATGTGGCAGTTATTCAGGCTGATGGTGAGGCAATACTGGTAGTGTTATGTTCAGTGTTGCTCACTTTGCTGTAGGAAGGATGTTCTTAAACTGGAAATAGTGCAGAAGAAATTTGCAAGGATGATGCCCGGACTCAATGGTCTGAGATATAGTGAGAGGTTGGGCAAGCTAGGAGTTTTTACCTTAGAGTGTATGAGACTGAGGGGGATCTGATAGAAGTGTATAGGATCATGGGAAGATTGATAGAGTGAATGCACTCAGTTGTTTTTCACAGGATTGAGCAACCCACGGACTAGAGGGCATCAATTTAAGATCCGAGGGGAAAGAGTAAAAGGGTACCTGAGGGGTAATTTCTTTTACACACAGGGCGGTATACACATGAGATGAGCTGCCAGCAGAAGTGGTTCAGGGAGCTACATTCACAAAATTTAAAATGCATTTGGACAAATACACGGATAGGAAAGAATAAGAAGGATAAGGGGCAAGGGCAGGGAAAAGGTTATAATGCGAATCGACATTTTGTTCGGAATGGACCAGTTTGGGCTGAAGGGCCTTTCTCTGTGCTGTCAGACTCTATGACTCTCACAATCATTGCTTATCCCATTGAATGTTATATTATACTTCCCCAATTCATTGGAGCGTACGTGACCCTCCAGCCTCCGGGCATCCATGTTGTTTGACCAGAATGTTCAAACATTCGATATTGTATTCAGACGCCGTGTAAAAATGCAACATATTGATGCCAGTATTCCTCCAAAGCTGCTTCAGAGCAAATTACTAATTAGTCCTCCTGACAACACAACACCAAATCTGAAATAACCTGCTCTCTAGTTTGGTTCACAGACGTATCTAATGCACACTTACGGAAGTTATTCTTCACAGTATTAGTAGTCACTGCCGTTTCGGTTCACCTTGAGACCATCCATTATTACTGCAGCACCCACGATTATTTGTTACTCATTCACAGGATGAGGGCGCGCTGGATAACCAGTATTTATTGCCCATGCCAGAGGGCAGTTAAGAGTTAACAGCGTTGTCTTGACTCTGGAGTCACATGCAGGCCACACCAGGTAAGGA
>NW_025130211.1:0-1131 GCF_004010195.1 Chiloscyllium plagiosum | reverse complement strand
GAATTGACGCCGATAGAAGGAAAATCCCAGTACTGTGGCGACATAACATTTCCTGTGATCAACGCAGGAAGCCACGGAAAACGTGCGGAGTATTCAATAAAATCGATTTTCACCACATTTTCTGTGCCATTTTCCTGAAGTTGATGCTTAATAATCGGTGATTCATTATCAGTATAACCTGCTCTGCACTATGTTTCATTTCAGGTCCAAAGAAAAAAAATGAGTAATTGGGTTGAGAGTCCCAGTGGTAAGATCAGGAGACGTTTGTCATCATTAGACGACAGATCCAACGGTGTAATGAGTGAGCTTGCTGTCGTTGCATTACAGAATGGCAGTACATGCACTGCCAAAATTGCGCATTGGATTTTCGCCAGCTGTTTGTTTTACTGATAGTAAACAGAGATGATTGCACCTTCAAGCTGAATAAATGTTCAAACACGGAATATTACACCGCAATAAAGGGCTTTTGGCACTAATGTTGCACAGACCTGTGATACCAATCTGAAGTCCATCTGACCAGCATTTTGGCATTATAAGCCGTAAATGTATCCAATGATCATTTAATTGCCCTGAATGTTGGTGAGTCTACGACTGTTGAAGGCAAGGCGTTCTGCACCCTTACTACTCTCTGAGAAAGGAATCGACCTCGGCATCAATCACTCTCAAATTACATCGATGTGCCATTGTGCCAACCATCACCATTTGAAGAAAAAGGCCTTCACTGTCCACCTTAAAGCAACCTCTGATCATCTTTTATGTCTCTATTAATTCACATCTCAAAATTATTATCTCAATCAAAAACAGCCTCAAGTCCCTCAGCCTTTCCTCGTAAGACCTTCCCTTCACAGAAGGCAACATCCGAGGAAATCTCGTCTACAACCTTTCCAATGCTTTCACATCCATCCTATAATGTGGCGACCAGAACCGCACGCAACTCGAAAAGTTTGGCCATACCAGACAAATTTCTGGAGCTGCAAAGGGATCGTTTGGCCCTGAAACTAAATCTCTCTCCCAAAAAAAACTAACACACTGTGCTCATTGCAAAAAATCCATCAACGTGTGTGTTAACTTGCAGAGTTTTATATACATGGACGCCGTGATCGCTCTGCTCATCTAAACTTCCAAGAATAT
>NW_025130210.1:0-1131 GCF_004010195.1 Chiloscyllium plagiosum | reverse complement strand
TTGAGATTAGAGTTAGACGTTTGATAACTCTGGTTCACGATGATTTAAGTAGGGAAGATGCATTGCGTAGGCCAGATGTTATTAATGTGGACAAATGTTCAAGGCCGAATGGGATCAATCCCAGGTTGCTGAGCGAGGGGAGAGATGAAATGGTTGGCATCCTGACAGATATCTTTGAAAAATGTTTAAACACAGGTGTGGTGCCAGAGGACTGGAAGTTTGCACATTTTTTCTCCTGTATAAGAAGGGTAGTAGGAATATTCTAGCTAACTACTGAGGAATGAGCCTGACGCCAGTGATGGGAAAATTGCTGGAGAAGGAACAGAGGGATAAAAATGTATTTATATTTAGTAAAGAATGGCCTTATCAGTGATGTACAACATGGTTTTGTGCAGGGGAGATCGCGTCTTACCAATGTAATAGAGCTAATTGAGAAAGTGGACAATTTGACAGATGAAGGAAAGGCTGTTAATGTTCAATGCATGGACTTTAGTAAGGCATTTGATAAGGTTCCCCATGGTAAACTAATAGACAAAGTGTAGTCTCATGGTGTGCTGGGTGTTCTAGTTTGGTAGATAAATAACTGGTTGACCAACAAGTGACAGAGAATAGTAATTGAATGGATTTCCTTGAATGGAGAAAGGTGACCACTGTTGTTCCACAGGGATCAGTGCTGGGGCCACTGCTGTTTGCGACATACAGAAATGAATTGGAAGAGGGCGCTGCTGGTATTCAGCAGGTTTGCAGATTACCCGAACATTGGTGGAGTATCAGATAGCATAGGGGACTGTCAAAGAATTTAGGAGAATATAGATCGACTGGAGAGTTGGGCGGAGAAGTGATAGGTGGAGTTCAGTCCAGTCAAATATGAGGTGATGTATTTTGTGAAGTCCAAATCCAGAGCGAATTATACAATGAACTGAAGAGCCTTGGGACAAGTTGAAATGTAGAGGGATCTGAGACTGCAAATCCTTTGTACCCTGAAGGTTGCTGCACAGGTGGACAGAGTGGTCAAGATGGCATATGGTATTCTTGTCTTCATTGGAAGGGGTATTGATTGTAAGAGCTGGCAGGTCATGTTAAAATTGTACACGACGCTTTTTCGGCCACATGTAGAATACTTCGTACATT
>NW_025130209.1:0-1131 GCF_004010195.1 Chiloscyllium plagiosum | reverse complement strand
AGGTATGATTCTACGTGTGTAACTGTGTCAGGCTGTCGCTTGACTAGTCTACGTTCCAGCTCACCCAGTACGATGTTGGCGGGATGAGAAACTAGTTGGAGCTCCTCTGCTCACCAGTTCCTTTCCTTTCTGCTTTTTTTTATTTATTTCTCTCTCACTCACCCCCTTGCAGTCTATAACACAAATGTCTCAACATTGAATCATGTTATCAGGATAACCCTGTATCCCGTGCCTCATTTCTGAATAAGCCTTCCATGGGGAACCTTACCAAACACATTGCTAAAATCCATAAACACCACATCCACTGCTCTGTCCTCACCAATGTGTTTGTCACATAATTTGTCTCAAATAATTCAATAAGGTTTCTGAAGCATAACCTGCTGCTCACAAAGCCATGCTGACCATCTCTAATCAATCTATGCTTTTCCAAATAATTATAAATCCAGTCTCTCTGCATCCTCTCCAATAATTTCCCCACAACTAATGTAAGACTGACTCATCGATGATTCCCAGGATTATCTCAATTGCCTTTCTTGAATAAGGGAATAATGTTTGCTACGCCCCAATCATCTGGTATGACTCCAGCTGACAGTGAGGATGCAAAGATCATCGCCAAAACACAGTAACCCCTTCCCTCGCTTCCCATAACAACCTAAGTTATATCCTTTCTGGCCGAGGAGACTTATCTATCCCCATGGTTTTTCAATATGATCAGCACATTCTCCATCTTAATATCAACCTGTTCGACAATATCAGCCTGTTTCACGCTGTCCTCACAAGGAACAAGATCCCACTCACTCGTGAATACTGAAGCCAAGTACTCATTAAGGATCTCCCCTACCTGCTCTGACTCCTGGCAGTAGTTTGCTTTACTATAATGGGTATAAATGTGGAATTATGTCTCAGTACTGAATTAATGTAAAGATATTGCAGTGTACAATCACTCGATTACTTTGAATATTGAACTGTATTTTAACTGAGAGAACACAGTTGAATTGATTTGATTATAGTTCACTTCATGCTAACATTTATTGTATTTCGAACCACAATAAGAGTTTCCTTTTTACATATATATAACTTATGAAAAATTCACCGCCCGTTTATGTACAGAAAATAGAATTAACATCTGCT
>NW_025130208.1:0-1131 GCF_004010195.1 Chiloscyllium plagiosum | reverse complement strand
TGGAAGGGTCTCTGTGTCAGGTTTAAGATTCTCTGTAAGAGGTTGTTGGTTTAAGATTCTAAATTTAAGGCTTTGTAGATTTAAGATTCTGTCTTCCTTGAGGCTGTCAGTTTGAGACTCTCTCTCGTTAAGGGGTCGTAGGTTTAAGATTTTCTCTTTAAGTGGTTGTGGGTTGAAGGTTCTGTCTTTAAGGGACCGAATCTTTGAACCAATCACATTGAGCAGGGCCGACGATGTATGACATCTTGCTGAAAGCAGTCTTGGAATGGAAACGTCTCACCAAAAACACCTAGATCAGCATCTCCCCTTCCAGAGCATCTGAGACTACCACTGACTCAATTAGCAAGAGATTCCACCATCCGAGAGAGAGAGAGAGAGAGAGAGAGACACACGCACGCACACTCCCCTCTCGTAGTGTGGTCGACCCCCCCCCTGTCTCTGTCTCCCAGTGTGTGTGGAGAGCTGCCCCCCATCCCACCCCACCCCCCCAGATTAGGACCCTCCCTTACAGGAGACACAGACAAATGCAGCAAACTCCTATCTGAAGGCTTATTTCAGGAGGGCTGAGTGTGGAGAGAGTGGGAGGTGGAAACCGAGGCTGGAGACGAGATTGCTGTGCTCTCTCCAGGGACCACAGATTTCATTCCCATCTCCTGTCCGGTCTCCACAGACCTCCTGCAAGGGGATGGATGCTGTGGGCAGTACAGTAGCTGCTAGGTTCCTGTCTTTGGCAGCGTCTCCGCCCTGCACCAGACGGATTTCACATCTTGCTTCTCTCTGAGACACAACAGACTCTCTCCCAACAAACAGGACAGGCCAATGGAGCCCATGGGCCAGGCGCAACGGTTACTGTCTGTAAGAGATACACAATTCCACCCAAACAGGGGTTAGAGACAGAGTAAAGCTCCCTCTACACTGTCCCTCCATCAAACACCCCCAGGGACAGGGACAGCAAGGGGTTAGAGACAGAGTAAAGCTCCCTCTACACTGTCCCCCCATCAAACACCCCCAGTGACAGGGACAGCAAGGGGTTAGAGACAGAGTAAAGCTCCCTCTACACTGTCCCCCCATCAAACACCCCCAGTGACAGCACGGGGTTAGAGACAGGGTAAAGCTCCCTCTACACTGTCC
>NW_025130207.1:0-1131 GCF_004010195.1 Chiloscyllium plagiosum | reverse complement strand
TATCTGTAAGAATAATAGGGTGGTTATTGTAGGAGATTTTAACTTTCCAAACGTAGACAGGAACTGTCATAGTGTTAAGAGTTTAGATGGAGAGGAATTTGTTAAATGTGTGCAAGAAAATCTTCTGATTCAGTACGTGGATGTACCTACTGGAGAAGGTGCAAAACTTGACCTCGTCTTGGTAAATAAGGCAAGGCAGGTGACTGAGGTGTCAGTGGGGGTACACTTTGGGGCCAGCGACCACAATTCCATTGTTTTTCAAATAGTAATGGAAAAGGGTAGCCCAGATCTAAAAGTTGTAGTTCTGAATTGGAGAAAGGCTGATATTGACGGTATTAGCAAAAACTTTCAAAAACTGACTGTGGCAGGCGTTTGCATGTAAAGGGACGGATGGAAAATGGGAAGACATCAGGAATGAGATAATGCGAATCCAGAGAAAGTTTATTCCTGTTTGTGTGAAAGGAAAGGCTGGTAGGTATAGGGAATGCTGGATCACTTCAGGAATTAAAGGTTTGGTTATGAAAAGAAGGAAGTATATGTAAGGTATAGACAGGATAGATCGATTGAATCCTTAGAAGAATACAAAAGCAGTATAATTAACAGGGAAATCAGTAGGGCAAAAAGAGAGTATGAGATAGCTTTGGCAAATAGAATTAAGGAGAATCTGAGGGGGTTTACAAATACATTACGGATGAAAGGATAACTAGGCAGATAATCGAGCCCCTCAAAGATCAGCAAGGCGGCGTTTTTGTGGAGCCGCAGAAAATGGAGAAGATACTAAACGAGAATTTTGCATTCGTATTTACTGTGGAAAAGGATATGGAAGATGTAGAATGTAGGGAGATAGATGGTGACACCTTGCAAAATTTACACATTACAGAGGAGGAAGTACTGGATGTCCTGAAACGCATAAAGTTGGATAAATCCCCAGGACAGAATCAGATGTACTCTAGAAATCTGTGGGAAACGAGGAAAGTGATTGCGTTGGCTTCTTGCTATGATATTTGCATCAATAAAAGTCATTGATGAAGTGCTGGAAGACTGGAAGTTGGCTAACGTGGTGCCACTGTTTAAGAAAGGCAGTAAGGAGAAGCCAGAGAACTATAGACCAGTGAGCCTGACGTAGGTGGT
>NW_025130206.1:0-1131 GCF_004010195.1 Chiloscyllium plagiosum | reverse complement strand
GGTGGTCTTCCCAATACCCACTGACAAATGGAGCAAAACACCCTGACTTTATGTTCTACCCCCTTACCAGAAATGAGAACATTTCATTTAAGTTGGACAGGTTTTCCTGCATTAAACTCCAATCTTGCCTGGTCCCAACCTGTCAACCACACTTTACAGTTGTCTTATTCTCTGTTTGTACATGAGTTTCCTATCTAGGTTTGGGCCATCACCAAACTGAACACCTTTGCAGATACTTCCATCATCAAAGCTGTGAAAAGACATTGTGAAAAAAATGGAAGCCCTTGCACTGTGTTCCACTCATCACCCCTTGACAACCCGAAACATTTTGATGACTGTTGCCTGTTCACTCACCAATGCTCTATCCACGCTGTTAAATGACCTGGACAAGATGAGCTCTTATTTTGAATAATGACTTTTGATGTGGCACCATACTAAAAGACTTCTGGAATATCAGTACATCCATGGGTTCCTCTACTTCATAAGAACTAGGAGCAGGAGTCAGCCAACTGGCCCTTCGAGCCCACTTCAACATTCAATAACATCATGGCTGATCTTTTCGTGGCCTCAGCTACCCACCCTCTCACCGTATCCCTTAATTCCTTCACTGCTCAAAACATTATTTATCTTAGCTTTAAAAACATTTACTGAAGTAGCCTCAACTACTTCACTGGGCAGGGAATTCCACAAGTTCACAGCCACTTCTGTGTGAAGAAAGTGCTGCTCAACTCAGTCCTAAATCGGCTCCCCCCTAATTCTGCGGCTCTGCCTTCTTATCCTGGTTTCACCTGCCAGTGGAAACATCCTCTCTAAGTCTGTCTTATCTATTCCTTTCATAATTTTACGTGTTTCTATAAGATTCCACCTCATTTGTCTAAATTCCAATAACATAATCCCACCTTACTCAGTTTCTCCTCATAAGCCAATATCCTCACCTCTGGAATTAACCTCGTGAACCTCCTCTGCACACACTCCAGTGCCAGTTCATCCTTTCTTAAATGAGGAGCATATTACTGCACACAGTACTCCAGGTGTAGCCTCACCAGCACCCGAAACAGCTGCAACATAACCTTCATGCTTTTAAACTCGATCCCTTTGGTGATGAAAGACAAAATTCCATTTGCCTTCTTA
>NW_025130205.1:0-1131 GCF_004010195.1 Chiloscyllium plagiosum | reverse complement strand
CTGCATTGCAGGGAACAGCTCCTGTGTAATATTCATCTGGGGAGCAGAGGACAGCTCCGGTGTAATATTGATGTGGAGAGCCGGTGACAGCTCCTGTGTAATATTAATCTGGGGAGCAGTGGACAGCTCCTGTATAATTATGATTTGGCGATCATGGGACAGCTCCTGCGTAATATTGATGTGGGGAGCCGGGGACAGCTCCTGTGTACTATTGATCTGGGGAACAGCGGACTGCTTCATGTACAATTGATCTGGTGAGCAGGCGAAGCTCCTGTGTAATATTGATCTGGATTGCTGGGCTCAGCTCCTAGGTGACATTGATCTAGGGAGCAGGAGACAGCTCCTGGGTAATATTGATCTGGGGAGCAGGGGACAGCTCCTGAGTAATATTGATCTCGGGAGCAGTGGACAGCTGCTGGGTAATTTTGATCTGGGGAGCAGGGGACATCTCCTGTTTCATATTGATCTCGGGAGCAGTGGACAGCTCCTGAGTAATATTGATCTGGGGAGCAGGGGACAGCTCCTGAGTAATATTGATCTCGGGAGCTGTGGACAGCTCCTGGGTAATATTGATCTGGGGAGCAAGGGACAGCCCCTGGGTAATATTGATTTGGGGAGAAGTGGACAGCTCCTGTGTAATATTGATCTAGACTGCAGGGAGCAGCTCCTGTGTAATATTGATCTGGATTGCAGAGTCAGCTCCTGTGTAATATTGATCTGGATTGCAGAGGACACCTCTTGTGTAGTATTGAACTGGATTGGAGAGGACAACTCCTGTGTACTATTGATCTGGAGTGTAGGGGACAGCTCGTATGTAATATTAATCTGGATTTCAGGGGACAGCTCCTGTTTAATATTGATCTGGATTGCAGGGACAGCTCCTGTGTAATATTGATCTGGGCAGCAGTGCACAGCTCCTGTGAAAGATTGATCTCAGGAGCAGTGGACAGCTCCTGTCTTATATTTATCTGGGAAGCAGGGACAGCTTCTGTGTAATATTGATCTGGATTGCAGGGGACAGCTCCTGTGTAATATTGATCTGCATTGCAGGGAACAGCTCCTGTGTAATATTGATCTGGGGAGCAGAGGACAGCTCCTGTGTAATATTGATGTGGAGAGCCGGTGACAGCT
>NW_025130204.1:0-1131 GCF_004010195.1 Chiloscyllium plagiosum | reverse complement strand
TTGATCACGAACCTTAATAACAGTTATTCCCTTATTAGGTCATCTGCATTAAACTCCTGCAGTTGAGTGTGGTTTAGAGTTTTCTCTTTTCTTGCTTTACTGTAACAGGCTGGGTAGGCCTATGTGACCTGTGGTAAACATGTAAATACCTGCACAGCAGCACAAGGATTCATCTGTACATTTCTCTGGTTCAATATAACTTTTTCCACACTCCCCCCTTTTGCCCTGAAAGGACAACCTTAAATGTCAATCTGAGCCAGTCTTTGGAATTCGATATCCTCATCCTCCAGGATTATCACCGTTGGACCATAGCGCTGACTGTAGCTTGCATTACACCGTAGCTGGTGCAAAAGGTCCTGATATACCCTACCAGAATCAAAACAATTACAATCAGGAGCAGTATCCCAAGACCCCACTGAACAATTTAGCTTCCCCAATTTCCAAAAATACTGCTCAACCAACTAACAAATCCCCAGCAATCATTGACTTCACGTAACTTGACCATTTCCTTTCGGATATGCTCAGCCAGGTTAGTGATTTCTTCGGAGTTATCAAGGATGTAGGTGCAACATTCCTGACCTATGAGGGCACAGGTGCCACCTTTCTCAGACGAGATCCAGTCCAGAACGATGTGACTCTGTTCGATCATCAAGTTCACCAGGAAAGACAAGGACACAAACATCACGAAGAGAAAGCTGTCAGTTTAATACTCTCACCAAAACTTCCTTTTCACTCAAATACACTTTAACTTCAATTGTCATTACAACCCATTATTCCAAATTGTTTTGTTTCAGCTACCACTCTCCATTGCCAATTGTTCAATCTCATCCACTGTTGCTATTTCATTATTACTGCCAGTCTAATCCCAGACATCTGAAGGGATCTGTGGCACATGGTAAATTATTGGAGAATGTTTTGAAACAAAAGTCAAACATTTCTGTTTGATTCAGTCAAAACATACTTCATACTGATGTTAGTGGTGGGAAGGTTGCTTGAGAAGGTACTGAGGGATAAAATCTGTCTTTATTTGGAAAAGAATGGGCTTATCACTGATAGACAATATGGTTTTGTGTGGTTCAGATCGTACCTTACTAACTGAGATTTTTTGAGCAAGTGACCAAGCTGATAGAT
>NW_025130203.1:0-1131 GCF_004010195.1 Chiloscyllium plagiosum | reverse complement strand
AGAGTTACCATGGTTTCATCAAGGGGAGGTCATTCCTGGAAAATCTGCTGGAAAACCTTGAGGATGTAACAATCAGCTTAGAACAAGGAGAGCCAATGGATGTCATCCACCAGGACTTCCAGAACATCTTTGACAATATGCTGACAGGAGGCTACTGAATAAGGCAGGGTGCTAGCACGGATAGAAGTTTGTCTGTCTGGCAGGAAGCAAAGAATGTCGATAAACGTGTCCCTCTCAGGTTGACAGTCGATGACAAGTGGTGTTCCATAAGGCTCAGTGTTGGGACCACTACTTTTCACTTTATACATTAACTATCCAGATGAAGGATCTGAAGACATTCTATCTACGTTTGAAGATGAAACCAAAATAGGTATAGGGACAGGTAACGTCAAAGAGGCAGGGAGGCTCATGAAGGATTTGGATAGGTTAGGATATTGAGCAAAGAAATGGCAGATGGAGTCAAAGTGGGAAATTGTGGGAACATGCACTTGTTTAGGAAGAATAAAAACATGGACTACAGAAAAAATTCAGATGTCTGAAGTGCAAAGGGACTTGGGAGTTCTACCCCAGGATTCTCTCAATGTAAACTTGCAGGTTGAGTCAGTAGTTAGGAAGGCAAATGCAGTGATGGCATTTATTTGGAAAGGACTTGAATATAAAAGCAGGGACGTACTTCTGAGGCTCTATAAGGCTCTTGTCAAACTATATTTGGAGTAGTGTGTGCTGTTCTGGGCCCCATATCTCAAGAAGGATGTGCTGACCTTGGAATGGGTTCACAGGAGGTACACGGGAATGGTCTCACGAATGAAAAGCTTAACATATGAGAACGTTTGAAGACTCTGGGTCTGTTCTTGATGGAATTCAGAGGTATGTGGGGGGCTCTAATTGAAACATACAGAATACTAAATGGCCTGGTCAGTACGGATGGTGAGAAGACTTCCATTGGTAGGAGACTCTAGGACCCAAGGATACAACCTTACAGTAAAGGGAAGTAAGGAGAAATGCCTTCAGTCAGAGAGTGGAGAATCTATGGAATTCATTTTCACAGAAGGCAGTGGAGGTCAGGTCATTGTGTATATTTAAGATAGAGGTAGTTAACTTCTTGAGTATCAAAGGGATCAAGGGTTACAG
>NW_025130202.1:0-1131 GCF_004010195.1 Chiloscyllium plagiosum | reverse complement strand
ATTGGGCAGAGACAGCCACGTCAGCCCCTCACATTTACCCTTTTCTCTCTCTCTTTCTCTCTCTCTCTTTCTCACTGTCTCAGAGAGTCATTGATGTGAACAGCACTGAATGACGCCATTTGGCCCATTGTATCTGTGCTGTTAAACAGCGATCTGATGACACTAAACCCATCCTCCAGCTCTTGGTCCATTACTCTGGAGGTTACAGCAACACAAGGGAATATCTAAACACTGCTCCACTGTCACGAGAGTTTGTGACTCAACCAGCCTTTCAGGCAGTGAGTTCCCGACTCCCACCACCCTCTGCATTTCTCCTCAATTCTCCTCTCACTCTGCAACTCAACTGGGCCTGGACTCACTTGAGTTTAGAAGGATGAGAGGGGATCTGATTGAAACATATAAAATTCTAACAGGCCCAGGTAGGGAGGAGGTTTCCCCTGGTTGGGGAGTCTGGAACCAGGGGACGCAGTCTCAGGGAGATACGGGGTAGACCTTTCGGACTGAGATGAGGAAACCTTTCTTCACTCAGAGGATGGTCAACCTGATGAATTCTCCACCACTAACGGCTGTGGAGGATAAGGAACTGAATATGTTCAAGAAAAAAAAAGAGTTGTTTTGCATTTTAACAGCATGAAGGAAATGGGGAGAAAGCAGGAACACAGCATTGAGAGAGAGGGTCAGCCATGATCACACTGAATGACACACAAGACTCAAAGGGCCGAATGGCCTGCTCCAGCTCCGAGTTTCTATGTGTCCATGTCTGTGTTACCTTCAATCTCTGTCCCTGGTTATTGAGCCCTTTACTCTTGTATAAAGTGCCTTCCTATGCAACATATCACTGCCAACAATTATCTTATACCTCTCTATCAGGTCCCTCTCAACCTTCAATGCTCCAAGGAAAACAATCCCAACCTTTCCAATCTTTCCTCATAGCTGAACCTCCATCCCAGGCAGCATCCTGGGAAATCTCCTCTGCCCCCTCTCAAGTACAATCACATCCTTCCCAGAATGTGGTGACCAGGATCTTTCTCTCTCTCTCTCTCTTTTCCCCTTTCTGCCTCACATCTGCTACTTTGATCTCTCTGCATCTATCTCTCTCTCCCCCACTGTTAATCTCTCTCATATTCTCTC
>NW_025130201.1:0-1131 GCF_004010195.1 Chiloscyllium plagiosum | reverse complement strand
CTGCTTTCACTCCACAAATGCAGCCAGATCAGCGAGCTGTTCGTAGACAGTCACACATTGTGTTCAGCTTACTTTTCAATGACCTTCTTAGTTTCTGCAGAAGCACAAACACCAGCTCCCTTGCACTTTCAGCAGTTGATGTTTTCAGAGCTGCAAATGGTCTTCAAGGGCCATTAAGTCAATTGAAGCAAACATTTACGTTCAGAATAAAAACATTTTTAGAAACTTGAATAGGAGTATCAGGATTTCAAGCCACTGACAGTCAGGCTGGAACATGGAAATGAAGGATGTGACAAACCCATTTCTTCAATTTTTTACACGTGTTGCACGGTGTAGAAAAGTCTCAAGTAAAGAGCTTATGGCAGTTAGAGAAGGGCAACTAACTGTCCAATTTCTCCACTTAAGAGCTTTGGATTCTGGTTCTACATACAGGATTGACATTTCCTCATCAATGGGTATTGGCTCAGCAATTGCAAACATTAATAGTGGCACAGAAAGGTTTGCCACTCTGCTATTGCTCCAAATCATCCACCAGCTCTTTAGATTTGGCCGTTTCCTTCTTGGGATAGTGACCCAGCATCAGTCCACATCAGTAGCATGCCAACATTAGTGGTACCATCGTTCACAGCAGCGCTGGGTCCAGCTCTCAGTCCAAGCATCACAGCAGCGCTGGGTCCAGCTCTCAGTCCAAGCAGCAAGGCTCCACCACAATTCACAACATTTTTACTGCAAATGGCTTGTTTTTAAGAAAAACCACCACAATCTAACTTCTAGAAAAAATACACACTTGGGAGGCAGATCCCAGCAGTTTCCGTCATGTGCTAACTATGGCCTGGAATAGCGTATTTGACATTGTTCTCGGATGCATGCAGAAGGAAATATCTACATAACTTCACAGGAATGGCTGGTTCTCCAGCAATAACCTTTATTCCAAATACAATACTAATCAGGAATTAAATTGCACTTTGGATCAAACTGACTCTTTAATTTCTTCAGTTGTTCCTGACAGACTATAGGTTTCATTTCCAGCGCAGTTTGGATTGTCGCACTTACCATGCCTGCATTGGTCATAAAAGATAAATGAAGTTATTTAAATACGCATTTGGCTCCATCCCACAATTGTGTGCCAGC
>NW_025130200.1:0-1131 GCF_004010195.1 Chiloscyllium plagiosum | reverse complement strand
ATGTTGCAATTGTACCAGCCTCAATCACTTCCTCTGGCAGCTCATTCCATTCACGTACTACGCTCTGTGTGAAAAGGTTGCCCCTTTGGTCTCTTTTATATCTTTCCCCTCTCTCCCTAAACCTATGCCCTCTAGTTCTGGACTCCAGGGAAAAAGCCATTATCTATTTATCCTATCCATGCCCGTCATAATTTTATAAACCTCTATAAGGTCACCCCTCAGCCTCCGAAGCTCCAGGGAAAACAGCCCCAGCCTGTTCAGCCTCTCCCTCCAACCCTGGCAACATTCTTGTAAATCTTTTCTGAACCCTTTCAAGTTTCACAACATCTTTCCAAAAGTAAGGAGACCAGAAATGCACGCAATATTCCAACAATGGCCTAACCAATGTCCTGTACAGCTGCAACATGATGCCCCAACACCTGTACTCAATACTCTGACCAATTAAAGAAAGCATACTAAATGCCTTCTTCACTATCCTATCTACCTGCGACTCCAGGTTATGATCCTGTACTCCAAGGTCTCTTTGTTCAGCAACACTTCCTAGGACCTTACCATGAAGTGTATAAGTCCTGCTAAGATTTGCTTTCCTAAAATGCAGCACCTCCATTTATCTGAATTAAACTCCATCTGCCACTTCTCAGCCCATTGGCTCATCTGGTCAAGATCCTGTTGTAATTTGAGGTAACCTTCTTCGCTGTCCACTACACCTCCAATTTTGGTGTCATCTGCAAACTTACTAACTGTACCTCTTATGCTCGCATCCAAATCATTTATGTAAATGACAAAAAGTAGAGGACCCAGCACCTTGTGGCACTCCACTGGTCACAGGTGTCCAGTCTGAAATACAACCCTCCACCACCACCCTCTGTCTTTTATCTTTGAGCCAGTTCTGTATCCAAATGGCTAGTTCTCCCTTTATTCCTTGAGATCCAACCTTGTTAACCAGTCTCCCAAGGGGAATCTTGTCGAACGCCTTACTGAAGTCCATATACATCACGTCTACCGCTCTGCCCTAATCAATCTTCTTTGTTACTTCTTCAAAAACCTCAATCATGTTTGTGAGACATGATTTCTCACACACAAAGCCATGTTGACTATTCCTAATCCGTCCTTGCCTTTCCAAATACTTGT
>NW_025130199.1:0-1131 GCF_004010195.1 Chiloscyllium plagiosum | reverse complement strand
AAATATTATAACATTAATCCGTTCCGATATGTTCTCAGAAACCTCTGGAGCAGGTCGAACTCGGAGCCAGCTTCCTAGCTCAGAGAGAGGGCAGCATCAGTGCGCTCTCAGACTGCTCTCTGCCCTAAGCCTAATCATAAATGACCATCCCTAAGCTCTAAAATCACAAGTGGAGATGCTTGCTAATGATTAGACAATGTTCAACACTATTTGTGATTTACTCAGGTACTGAAGCAATCCTTATCCAAATGCAACAAGGACCTGGAAATATGCAGGTTTGTGCTTAATAGTGACAAGTACAATTTCCATTACACATGTGCCAGACAACGATTACCTCTAACAATAGAAAATTGAACCATATTCTCTAACGTTCAATGCCACCACCAAAACTGAACTCCCACCTAGCAATATCCCGGGAATTACCGTTAACCAGAACTGGACTGACCATATAATTTCATTACCCATTCCTGTGAAGGGCTAATGTGAAAACGTCGAGTCTCCTGTACCTCAGGTGCTGCCTGACATGGTGTGCTTGTCCAGTGTTAAACTTTTATGTATATAAATTAATCGCCTACAATAATATGTCAGGGGTTAGGAATCCTGCAGAAATAACTTACCTCATGATTTCCAAAATCCTGTCACCCATCTAGAAGACACACACTGAATGTGTATGTGATGAAATACCCACCGTTTGCCTGTGTTAGTGCAGCTTCACCCCTCATCCACTGACACTCAATAGCAGCAATACCTGCCACCTACACGGTGCTCTGCAGAAATTTACCAAGGCTTCTTACAACGTACCTTTGAAGCCCGACCATCAACAAGGACAAAGGAAACAGATACATGGGACATCCACCATGTTCACGTTCCGATCCCAGCCGCCCACCATCCTGATTTAAGAAGTATATTGCTGTTCCTTCAGTGCCACTGTTTCAAAGACCCTCGCTAATGCACATCTACATCACATGAACTGCAACGGGTCAATGTGACAGTTCAACACCACCTTCTCAAGGGCAACCCGAAACAGGCAGGAAATACCATCCCAATCATATTCCATGAAGAAATTAAAATGAAAAATATTGTCCAAACATGCCAAACGCTGGACCCTGAGTATTGGGCTTTGTGAGCTCA
>NW_025130198.1:0-1131 GCF_004010195.1 Chiloscyllium plagiosum | reverse complement strand
ACTAACAGCTTAATGTTCCAGGGTATAGATGCTCTAGCAAGGATAGAAAGGGGACAACAGAGCAGGGAGAGAGGTGTTTTAGATTAGGGATAACATTATGGCTGGGCTTCGGGAGAACATTCCTGGGAGTACATCCAGGCAAGTTATTTGGTTGGTACTGAGAAATAAGAAAGGGATGGCCATCTTATTGGGATTGTATTATAGACTAACTCCCAATAGTAAGCGGGGAATTGAGACACAATTTTACCAGGAGACCTCAGTTATATGTAAGAATAATATGGATGCAATGATAAGTGGTTTTAACTTTACCAACATGGCCTCGGAGTGATGTAGTGATAAGGGCTTGGATGGAAAGGTATTTGTTCAGTGTGTACGAGAACATTTCAGATTCATTTTGTAGGATGTACCTACTAGAGAAGGAACAAAACCTTCCTGCTTTCTTTATTCATTCATAGGATGAGGCTTTCACTGGCTCGGCCAGCATTTATTGCAGCGTTTACCCAGAGGGCAGTTAAGAGTCAACCAAGTTGCTATAGGTCTGAAGTCCCATGCAGACCAGACCAGGTAAGGATGGTATTTTCCTTCCATAAAGGTCGTGTGTGAACTACATTGGTTTTTTTCAACAATTAACAATGGATTCCTTGTCGTCACTAGATTATTTTTTCCAGATATTTCTTGAATTCACGATCCAAAATCTGCTGTGATGGGATTCAAACCCGGGTCCCCAGAACGTTTTCTGTGTCTCTGGATTATCTGTCTAGCGATAATTTCACTCCATCATCGCTGCCTCTTAGGAAATGAGGCAGGGTGAGTGACCGAGGTATCAGTGGGGCGGCACATCAGCAACAAAGATCCCAAAGTGTTGTGGCTCAGTGGTTAGATCTGCTTCCTCAGCACCAGGGACCTGGGTTTGAAACCAACCTCGGACGACTGCCTGTGTTCAAGTTGGCACATTCTCCCCAGTATCTGTGAGGGTTTCTTTCAGGTGTTCCAGTTTGTTCCCACAGTCCAAAGATGTGTAGATTAGTTGGATGAACCATGTTAAATTTCCCATAGTGTCTAGATGAGGTTTTGGGAAGTGCAGGCAAATTTCCCATAGTGTCTAGATGAGGTTTTGGGATGTGCAGGCAA
>NW_025130197.1:0-1131 GCF_004010195.1 Chiloscyllium plagiosum | reverse complement strand
TTGAATCTCTCTCAGTGACAGGGATTAAATCTCGATTTGTGACAGGAATTTAATCTCAGACAGTGACAGGAATTGTCCGTCAGACAGTGACAGGGATTGACCTTCAGTCCGTGACGGGAATTGAATCTCTCTCAGTGACAGGGATTAAATCTCAATTTGTGACAGGAATTTAATCTCAGTCAGTGACATGGATTGACCCTCAGACAGTGACAGGGATTCAATCTCAGTCAGTGACAGGGATAGAATCTAAGTCAGTGACAGGAATTGAATCTCAGTCAGTAACTGGGATTGAATCACATTTAGTGACAGGAATTGAATCTCAGTGAGTGACAGGGATTGACCCTCCCACAGTTTCAGGGATTGACAATCAGTCAGTGACAGGGATGGAATCTCAGTCAGTGACTGGGATTGAATCTCAGTTAGTGACAGGAATTGAATCTCAGTGAGTGACAGGGATTGAGCCTCAGTCAGTGACAGGGATTGACAATCAGTCAGTGTCATAGATTGACCCTCAGACAGTGACAGGGACTGAATCTCAGTCAGTGACAGGGATAGAATCTAAGTCAGTGACAGGAATTGAATCTCAGTCTGTGGCAGGGATTGACCCTCACACAGTGTCAGGGATTGACAATCTGTCAGTGACAGGCATTGAATCTCAGTCAGTGACAGGGATTGAATCTCAGTCAGTGACAGGCATTGAATCTCAGTCAGTGACAGGGATTGAACCTCAGACAGTGACAGGGATTGAAACTCAGTCAGTGACAGGAATTGATTTTCAGTCAGTGACAGGGATTGTACCTCAGTCAGTGACAGAGACTGAATCTCATTCAGTGTCAGAATTGAATCTCAGTCAGTGACAGGGATTGAATCTCAGTCAGTGACAGAAATTCAAACTCTGTCCCTGACAGGAATTGAATCTCACTCAGGGACAGGCATTGAATCTCAGTCAGTGACCGGGATGGACATTCAGTCAGTGACAGGGATTGAACCTCAGTCAGTAACAGGGATTGAGTATCATTCAGTGACAGGGATTGAATCACAGTCAGTGACAGGAATTGAATCTTAGTCAGTGTCAGGGAATGAATCTCAGTCAGTCAGACAGGAATTGAATCTCAGTCAGTGACAGGGATT
>NW_025130196.1:0-1131 GCF_004010195.1 Chiloscyllium plagiosum | reverse complement strand
TTCCAGCACCTACACCCCGTCCTATCGCTGCAGCACTGACTCCCAATCCCTGTCGGTATTCCCCAGCCTCTATACACCTTCATATCCTTGCATATCGACAGCACCTTCACACTCCCTTTCGCTGTAACATTTTCTAGTACCTACACAGACTCAATATCCCTGAAATATTCTCCAGCAGATTAACTCCTCTCTCTCTGAAACATTTTCCCACACCGACACCCAATTGTGATACTCGTAACATTCTCCAGCAACGACAACACTCCCTACCACTGTATCTTCCTCCAGAAATTTTACCCTTCGTTATCTCTATAACTTTCTCCAGAACCTACAGCTTTTCCTACCCCTGATACGTCCTCCAACTCCTGCCCTCATCCCAATCCCTTAAAATTCTCAAAGATCATTTCCACTCTCTATCAGTTTAAACTGTCCTTATTGAACCTACCCACCCTTTATTGCTGTAACACTGTCCAGTATAAAAGACATCGTTATCTGGGTAAGATTCTCCAGCACCTACACCTCTTCGCTTTTCTGTAACATGCTACACCACCTACACCCCTTCATATCCCTGTAACATTTTCCAGAAACTACTCTGAAGACCTGTCCCGTTAAGAGTCTCCAGAACCTACGTCCTTCCCTAACCCTGGTACCTCCTCCAGATACTGCACTCCTCCCTATCCCTGTAACATTTTTTTCAGGACCAACCTCGAATCTGTATTCCTTTAAACCCGTCCAGCCCCTGCACACTCCCTATTTCTTTAACCATGTCCAGCCTCGACAACTCTCCTTATCTGGAAAACAGACTCCTGCTTCCACAACCCTCCGTATCCCAGTAAAATATTCCATCATCCATACTCCTGCCGATCACATAAACCTCTTTCAGCCCTGCACCCCTCCCTATCCTTGTCACATACTCCAACACCTTGACCGCGACCTATTGTTGCAATACTTGGCAGTAGACATACCCTCCCTCTACCTGTAATATTCTCTGGTAAATGGACAACAATTAAACCACATCCAACATTCAAATGTTTCCTTGTTAGTTGATGACGCAATACTAGGTGGGAATGCGGGTTCCAGTTTGAGAAAGATCAAAATTCACTGGTTTTGAATCCTCACATTGTGAGGTAGTAA
>NW_025130195.1:0-1131 GCF_004010195.1 Chiloscyllium plagiosum | reverse complement strand
TTTCTTGCAATTCTTTTGTTTCAAATGAGACAATTATTTGCAAAGTCATACATAGTCAGATTGCTATCAAATTCTAAATCATGTTGGACTTAGCTAATGATAATAAAGTCTGCCCTGTTATAACTGACAAGGCATTTAATCAATTTTTTTTTGTTCAAGCTGACCAATTGCACATGACAGAGTTCTACTATAATTTGTGTCTAGCAAACACTTCTCATAGTGCTGTCAGTGTTCATGTTAGCATTTTATAATAATTTTGCCATGATAACTATTGATGTCTCTGGCTTAGTATCATTAAGTGTCACATGTCATAAGACTTGTATATATGTTGTCACCTGGAGCAATGTCAAAGAAGTATCAATTGGAGCTCAATTTTCACTGAACTATGCTTTCAATGGCTATATGGATAAGATATTTCTTGATACGGGCAAGGGCTTTAAATTCCTATTTATGTTTTGTGCAACTGATTTATTGCATATTATTAAAATATTTATTTACTAATTAGCATTGGGTGATTGGTGATCTATGGTGTCAAATGAACCAAAATGCAAGTATGATTTAATAATCATTTCAATTGCATTTGTTGTGTGTAGATCTAGAGGGTTGACCTATTCTGTAATTGGACTAGACATTATTTGTTTCAGATTGTAAGGATAGTTTACAAATGGATTGATCAACTTTTAATTGAGTGGCAGAACTCTTCTAAAACCATTGTGTGTCTTGAAAAATGTGGTTCAACAGGCAGAGAAATTACAGTGTTAACTAGATAAATATGCATCAATGACAAAACTATATACAGGGCCTTCTTCTCTGGTTTGAAAAGACACTGAAGGTTTGCTTTGTGCTATTCGGATGAGTACATAAATGTCACTCATCTATATACAAAAGCTAAAATTACAGTTTGTTGTAATCTTCAGTTCAGGAGTTGCAGTTTGCAACCTTCCCATGCCCATTGCAGTTGCAGCAGGCAGCATACAAATTCTGGTGTTGTCTCCAGATTTATGTATTTGCAATATTTGTCAGAGCATGGCCTTCCCTGCTAGCTACCTGAGTGCTGAGGAGGAGAGCATTGATCTCACATGGTGCATCAGGATAATAAGTTGTATAAGACTCTGGTGCGGCTGCATCTGG
>NW_025130194.1:721-1131 GCF_004010195.1 Chiloscyllium plagiosum | reverse complement strand
ACAGCCCCAGATAAAATGTGCAAACAGCTGCAGGGAGATTGTGCAAACCCCCACAACCGAATGTGCAAACCCACGCAGAGTGTGCGTACTGTCCCAGGGAGAATGTGCAAACACTCCATGGAGAATGTGGTAAACATCCCAAGAAGAATGTACAAACAGCCACAGGAAGAATGTACAAACAGTCGCAGGGTGAATATGTAAACACAACTTGGAGAATGTGCAAACCCATGCAGACTGTGCAAACTGCCCCAGGGAGAATCAGTCGCAGGGTGAATATGTAAACACAACTGGGAGAATGTGCAAACCCATGCAGACTGTGCAAACTGCCCCAGAGAGAATGCACAAACCCACACAGAATGTGCAAATTACCCCAGGGAAAATGTGCAAACCCCACGCAGAATGTGCAAACC
>NW_025130194.1:0-704 GCF_004010195.1 Chiloscyllium plagiosum | reverse complement strand
GCAAACCACCCCAGGGAGAATGTGCAAACCCCACGCAGAATGTGCGAACTGCCCCAAGGAGAATGTGCAAACACATGCAGAATGTGCAAACTGCCCCAGGGAGAATGCGCAAACCCACATAGAATGTGCAAACTGCCCCAGGAGAATGTGCAAACCCACAGAGAATGTGCAAACCCACACAGAATGTGCAAACTGCTCCAGGGAGAATGTGCAAACTGCCCCAGGGAGAATGTGCAAAACCCACGTACACTATGTAAACTGCCTAATGGTGAAAATGCATACAGCCCCAGGCAGAATGTGCAAATCCCATGTGGAATGTGCAAACTGCCGCAGGGAGAATGTGTAAACCATCCCAGGGAGAATGTGCAAACCCCGACACCGGATGTGCAAACCCACGCAGAGTGTGCGTACCGCCCCAGGGAAAATGGTCAAACCCAGGCAAAATGTGCAAACCACCCCAGGGAGAATGTGCAAACCGCCCCAGGGAGAATGTGCAAACCGCGTGCAGAATGTGCAAACCGCCCCAGGGAGAATGTGCAAACCACCCCAGGGAGAATGTGCAAACAGCTGCAGGGAGATTGTGCAAACCCCCACAACCGAATGTGCAAACCCACGCAGAGTGTGCGTACTGCCCCAGGGAGAATGTGCAAACCACCCCAGGGAGAATGTGCAAACCATCCCAGGGAGAATGTGCAAACCCACGC
>NW_025130193.1:0-1131 GCF_004010195.1 Chiloscyllium plagiosum | reverse complement strand
AAGAGTTACAGCTGGGGGAAAGGTAATTACGATGCGATTAGGCAAGATTTAGGAAGCATAGGATGGGAAAGGAAATTGCAGGAGATATGCACATTAGAAATATGGAACTTATTCAAAGAAAAGCTCCTGAGTGTCCTAGATACGTATGTACCTGTCAGGCAGGGAGGAAGCTGTACAGCGCGGGAGCCGTGGTTTATGAAGGAAGTGGAATTTCTCTTCAAGAGGAAGAAGCAGGCTTAAGTTAGAATGAGATGTGAAGGCTCAGTACAGGCACTTGAGGGTTACCAGGTAGCCAGGAAAGACCCAAAGAGAGAGCTCAGAAGAGCCAGGAGGAGACATGAGAAGTTGTTGATTAGGGCCAATCAAGGATAGTAGTGTTGTGTGTGGAGTCAGAGGAGATAGGGGAAGCACTAATTGAATATTTTTCGACAGTATTCACTCGAGAAAACGACAATGATGTCGAGGAGAATACAGGCTACTAGACTAGGTGGGATTGAGGTTCACAAGGAAGAGGTATTAGAAATCCTGCGGAGTGTGAAAATATACAAGTCCCCTGGGCCGGATGGGATTTACCCTAGGATCCTCTGGGAAGCCAGGGAGGAGATTACCGAGTCTTCGGCATTGATCTTTAAATCGTCATTGTCTACAGGAATAGTGCCAGAAGACTGGAGGATAGCAAATGTGGTTCCCCTGTTCAAGAAGGAGAGTAGAGACAACCCTGGTAACTATAGACCAGAGAGCCTTACTTCCGTTGTTGGTAAAGTGTTGGAAAAGTTTACAAGAGATAGGATTTATAAACATCTAGAAAAGAATAATTTGATTAGGGATAGTCAGCACGGTTTTGTGAAGGGTAAGTCGTGCCTCACAAATCTTATTGAGTTCTTTGAGAAGGTGACCAAACAGGTAGATGAGAGTAAATCGGTTGATGTGGTGTATATGGATTTCAGCAAGGCGTTCGATAAGGTTCCCCACAGTAGGCCATTTTACAAAATGTGGAGGAATGGGATTGTGGGAGACATAGCAGTTTGGATCAGTAATTGGCTTGCTGAAAGAAGACAGAGGGTGGTGGTTGATGGGAAATGTTCATCCTGGAGTCCATTACCAGTGGTGTACCGCAAGGGTCGATGTTGG
>NW_025130192.1:0-1131 GCF_004010195.1 Chiloscyllium plagiosum | reverse complement strand
TGACTGAGGAGACGCTAAATGTCCTGGTTATATCTATTTATTTAACTAACCAGCAAAAAGTCAGTGCTCAAAAGTGAGAAGACTCTAAATCTCCTGGTTATATATATTTAACCAGCCGACACAGAGTCAGTACGCAAAACTTTGGAGACTCTAAATCTCATGGTTATACGTATTTTTTTAACCAGCCAACCCAGAGTCAGTGCTCCAAACAGAGGAGACTATAAATATCCTGGTCATATTTTTTTTTAAATCCGCCAGCCTGCAGTCAGTGCCCTCACCTGAGGAGACTCTAAATCTCCTGGTTATATATATTTATTTAAATCACCAGCACAATGTCAGTGCCCTAAATTGTGGAGAATTAAAATCTCCTGGACATACATGTTTATTTAACCATCCAGCACAGAGTCAGTGCTCTTGACTGAGGAGAATCAGAATCCCGTGGATTTACATATTTATTTAACTAGACAGTAGAAAATCAGTGCCCTGAACTAAGGAGATTCTAAATCACCTAGTTATATCTATTTTTCTAACCAGCCGTCCCAGAGTCAGTGCCACAAACTGAGGAGCGTCTAAATATCCTGGTTATACAAATTTGAACCAGACACCACACAGTCAGTGCCCATAACTGAGGAGACCCAAAACGTCCTGGTTATATACAATTAACCAGCCAGCACAGTCAGTGCCCCAAACTGAAGAGACTCTAAATCTCCTGGTTATATATATTTGAATATGCAGCACAGAGTCAGTGCCATAGAATGAGCAGACTCTTAATCTCCTGTTTATGTTTCTGTATTTAACCAGCCAGCACAGTCAATGCCCGAAACATTCTCTAAATCTCCTGTTTATATGTATTTATTTAACTTGCCAGCACAGTCTCAATGCCTTGTAATGAGCAGACTCGAAATGTTTGGTGATATTTATTGTTCCAGCCAGCACAGAGTCAGTGCCCTAGACTGAGAACATTCTGAATCTCCTAGTTAGATTTGCTTATTAAACGCACAGTCAGTGGCCGAAACTAGAGACTCTAAATCTCCTGGTTGTATCTATTTATTTAACCAGCCAGCACGGAGTCTGTGCCCGAAACTGAGGAGACTCTACATCTCCTGGTTATATATAATTAACCAGCCAGCA
>NW_025130191.1:0-1131 GCF_004010195.1 Chiloscyllium plagiosum | reverse complement strand
CTGCTTGCATTTCAAACAGCACAAGGAACATACTAAAGAGAGGCCAAAATAATCCCAAGAGCATCACATATAATCCATGCCGTGAATTCCCCCACGTCATATCTAAATGATGATGGACTATTGAACAGCTCACTGGAGGAGACGGCTCCAAACATATCCCCATCCGAATTAATGGAACAGCTTTGCATATCAATTTAAAAGCAAAATATGTAGCATCTGCACCATCCCCATTCCTTCCTCCCCACGTCGATTGCCAGATGGCAGTCGTCAACCAATTAGATTGGCTGAACTTGACGTGCAGGAACGGCTGAACCCAGTAGATACGACAAAGGCAATGGTCCCGGACCCAGTTACTTAAATAGGACTATAGACATGTGTAGCACAACAAGCCGTGTCCCAGGGGAAACTGTTTCTGTCCAACTCCAACTCTGACATCTATCCGGCAATGCAGAAAATTGTTCAACAATGCCTGTTTCTACACTGTAGAGATCTAAAATAATATACAAGAAAGACATTCAATTATATCGAACTTCTCCGGCGTCGTCATGACTAACATTGGGCACAGCATCCCGCCCTAACTTAGGTATTGGAAAAGTAAACGGAAAACACGGCCCTGTCGACCTGCAGAGGCCTCCTTCTTAACAATTGAGATCTTGTGACAACATTTACAGAGCTTTCCGACAGGCTGCACAGGAACATCGTGAAAGAAGGAGGCCCGGAGGCCATTAAAACAAATGAGCCTCTGCCCATTCTAGTTGATGGCTGAACATCTCTGCAAAACAGTATTAACACAGCGTTAGCACCGTATGTACATACCCATAAATGTGATTGACCATTAAAAAGAAAATAAAAAGGAACGGCAGTCGTCGATTCGAGTAATCGATTTCCCTTCCCGAATCAATCTAACAATATCTGATCTTTCATCTCCACATCACACGCTGTCTCTCGTCACAGCACGGTTCTGCCTCGAAATCTTTTTTTATTCAAACTCAGTGCTTTGATTCCACAGCCTGAGTCTGTGAATAATTCTCCAAATTTGCAAGTTTCTAAGTGCAGACATTTATCCTCATCTCAATGCGGAGTGGTCTGCGTTATGTTATACAGTGGCCCCTTGTTTTAGAATGGGAATTA
>NW_025130190.1:0-1131 GCF_004010195.1 Chiloscyllium plagiosum | reverse complement strand
AGTGTCACCACAGGGTGTTAGTCAGTGTTATTATAGAGAGTGTCACCACAGGGGAGTCAGTCAGTGTTATTATAGAGAGTGTCACCACAGGGGGTCAGTCAGTGTTATTATAGTAAGCGTCACCACAGCGGGGTCTGTCAGTGTTATTATAGTGTGTGTCAC
The DNA here is from genome assembly GCF_004010195.1 of Chiloscyllium plagiosum. NCBI lineage: Eukaryota > Metazoa > Chordata > Chondrichthyes > Orectolobiformes > Hemiscylliidae > Chiloscyllium > Chiloscyllium plagiosum. The sequence continues at coordinate 969 of NW_025130190.1, read as the reverse complement.
CACAGGGAGTCAGCCAGTGTTATTATAGTGAGTGTCACCACAGTGGGGTCAGTCAGGGTTTTTATAGTGAGTGTTGCCACAGGGAGTCAGTCAGTGTTATTATACAGAGTGTCACCACAGGGGGGTCAGTCAGGATGTTTATAATGAGTGCTGCCACAGGGGGTCAGTCAGTGTTATTATACAGATTGTCACCACATGGGGTCAGTCAGTGTTGTTATAGAGAGTGTCACCACAGGGAGTCAGTCAGTGTTATTATAGTGAGTGTCACCACAGGAGAGTCAGTCAGTGTTATTATAGTGAGTGTCACCACAGGGGGTCAGTCAGTGTTATTTTCATGAGTGTCACCACAGGGAGTCAGCCAGTGTTATTATAGTGAGTGTCAGCACAGGGCAGTCAGTCAGTGTTATAATAGTGAGTGTCACCACAGGGAGTCACTCAGCGTTATTTAACTAAGTGTCACCACAGGGGAGTCAGTCAGTGTTATTATTGTGAGTGTCACCACAGGGGAGTCAGTCAGTTTTATTATAGAGAGTTTCACCACTGGAGAGTCAGTCCGTGTTCTTATAGTGGTGTCACCACAGGGGGGTCAGTCAGTGTTATTATCCAGATTGTCACCACAGGGGGTCAGTCAGTGTTATTAGAGAGAATGTCACCACAGTGGAGTCAGTCAGTGTTATTATAGTGAGTGTCACCACAGGGAGTCAGTCAGTGTTAGTTTAGAGAGTGTCAGCAGAGGGAGTCAGTCAGTGTTATTATTGTGAGTGTCACCACAGTGGGTCAGTCAGTGTTAGTTTCATGAGTGTCACCACAGGGGGTCAGTCAGTGTTATTATAGAGAGTGTCACCAGAGGGGGTCAGTCAGTGTTATTATAGTGAGCGTCACCACAGGGAGGTCAAGTCAGTGTTATGATAGAGAGTGTCACCACAGGGAGTCAGCCAGTGTTATTATAGAGAGTGTCACCACAGGGAG
>NW_025130189.1:0-1131 GCF_004010195.1 Chiloscyllium plagiosum | reverse complement strand
TTGATCGCCCCTTCAAAAAACTCAATCAAATTCTTAAGTCACAATTTTCCATGCTCAAAGCCTTGCTGACTATCCCAGATGAATCTTTGCCACTCCAAATGCCTATAGATCCTGTCTCTCAGAATCACCTCAAAAACTTAACTATCAGAGATGTTATGCTCATGGTTTGTAGTTCTCAGACATTTCTCTGCAGTTTTTCTTAAATACTGGCACAACATTAGCCACTCTCCAAAATTCGGGCACTTCACCTGTGGCTGTTGATGATACAAATGTTTCCATTCGGGAGCCCTACAACTTCATCCCCAACCTCCCAAAATGTCCTGGGATACACTTCATCAAGTCCCGCTGTTTTATTTCCCTTACGTGTTTTCATACTTTCAGTACCTCCTCTTCTATAAATATGGACTCCCTTCAAGATATCACTATTTATTTCCCCAAGCTCCCTAGCATCCATGCCTTTTTTGATTGTAAATACTGATGAGGAATATTCAGTTAGGATCTCAATCATCTCTAGTGCATCTGCTCATAGATGGCCTTGTTGATTTTTACAAATCCCTATTCTCTCCCTAGTTACTCTTTTGCCCTTCATATACTCGTAGAATCGCTTTGGAATCTCATGTACCTTATCTGCCAAAGCCAACTCGCGTCCCCATTTATGCCTCCTGATTTCTCTCTTAAGTGTACTCTGACACCCTCCATACTCCGCAAAGAATTCACTTAATCCCAGCTGCTTATACATGTCACTTACCCCCTTATTTTCCTTGACCAGGACCTCAATAACTCTCATCATCCAGGGTTCCCTATTCAGACCAGCCTTACCCTTCATTCTAACAGGAACATGCTGGCCCTGAACCCTCATTAACTCATGTTTGAAAGCCTCCCACTTACTGGATATCCCTTATCCCTAATCAACTTTTGAAAGATCCTGGATAAGATCATCAAAATTGGCCTTGCACCCAATGTGGATCTTTAACTTGTAGGCCAGACCTATTCTTTTCCATAGCTATTTTAAAACTAATGGAATTATGGTCCCAAAGTGCTCCACCCATAACACCTCCGTCACCTGCGCAGAATTATATCCCAAGAGGAGGTCAAGTTTTGCCCTTTTTTTTGTAGGGCCATCTACATAGT
>NW_025130188.1:0-1131 GCF_004010195.1 Chiloscyllium plagiosum | reverse complement strand
CGGCGAGTCCAGAACTAAAGGGCATAGGTTTAGGTTGAGAAGGGAAAGATATAAAAGAGACCTAAGTGGCACGTGTATTGAATGAGCTGCCAGAGGATGCGGTGGAGGCTGGTACAATTGCAGCATTTAAGAGGCATTTTGATGTAAATGAATAGGAAGAATTTGAAGGGGTATGGGCCGGGTACTGGCAGGTGAGACTAGATTGCGTGGGGATATCTGGTCGGCATGGACGGGTTGGACCGAAAGGTCTGTTTCCATGCTATACATCTCTACGACTCTATGACTCTAAATATTAAGGGTGGCACCTGAATTGCCAGTAGGAGGTGATCTAGGTGTGAGGAAGACTCTCAGGATAATGTGCAAAAGCACATCTCATGGCCTAGACTGCTTTAGGGTGTGGTTGAATTTTGCCATTCCTTAAAATGTGCCAAAGTTTAGGAAAGCCTCCAGAGAAACATATCCTACTTACTGCTACAGAGAATGACATGGATTTTAATGTGTCTCAAAATAAATTAATGAGGAAGAGCTTGAAGAATTGGATAGGATAATGAGCTGTCTTTCTCAGCAGTAAAAAACGAAGTTGAAAGGTTTGTTGCAGGAGTATGAGGACACGTGTAAAAATAGAATGGGGAGGACTAATACTAGTGTGCCTGAAAGAAAAGTAGGGAATGCTGTTCCAATTATGCAACACCCCTACAGGTCTAAACCACTTAAATCTACACAGGTCCAGAAGGAGGTGGATGTGATGCTCAACGAAGACATCATCAAGGTAAAAACAATGACTGCAGATGCTGATGAAGGGCTTTTGCCCGACACGTTGATTTTCCTGCTCGTCGGATGCTGCCTGAACTGCTGCACTTTTCCAACACCACTCTACTCCAGAAGATATCATCAAGCCAAGACAGAGTGAGAAGAGTTCGCTGATCTTGTTAATTCCCAAACTTGATGAGACTCAACAATTTTGTGTGAACTCTCGGAAGATCAACGCTGTAACTAAATCAGACTCATATCCAATACCAAGGTTGGAGGACTCTATGGAGAACATTGGACAAGCCACTTTACCGCGCCAGGTTGGACTTATTGCGTGGTTATTATTACGTGAATGTGGAAGTTGTCAGAGAAAGCGAAATA
>NW_025130187.1:0-1131 GCF_004010195.1 Chiloscyllium plagiosum | reverse complement strand
AACCTGGACTTAGGAAAATGTGACAACAATCACTACTAGTTAGAATTACACAGTCCCTTAGGCGCACAAAGAGAATATTCGGTCCATCGAGTCTGCAAAGACCTGCTGTCCCACCCTACCTCCATAACCCCACGTTTAGCATGGCTAACCCAACCCGCCGAACCTACACACTACAGGCCATGTTAGCACAGCCAATCCATCAAACCTGCACATCTGTGGGAGGGTCACATATTATGTCTAATTGCTCAGGATTGTGGATGAAGGCTCACAAGTACTTGACTCTGACGCAAATCCTCTTTTTTTTAAAAATAAAATCTGAAGGAAACTGCAGCCAGAAAGATTTCCGATTATCTCATGAGGAAGAGAATTCAAAACTCGTGCCATTGACCCGGGGGACGCAGTCAAGTCACAGAGGTCTGGGAACCATCAGAAATGTAACAAGTTGTGAGCAAGGTGGGAGTGAGACAAGGACAAAAGGACAGTCTGTCATACGGGAGAAGGCAGGAGAGATTAGACAGCAGAAATGGTAGCCCCTCAAGGCCACGGGGAATGGAGTTAGGGCTGGGAAAGAAACCAGGAAACAAGGCGAGCAGCTGTCAAAGAAATACATTGAATAAACAGGTTATAACAACATAGATGGCAGAGTACGCAGTCTGAAATTGTTGCTCTCATTGGTGAGTACAGAACGCTGTAAAGCTTGGATTATTCTATTACAGCCAACACATGCAGGATAGGCCAAGTGGCCGCGATCTGTGCTGTACTTTCTGATAAATTAATTCTGTCATTTGGAATTCAGGTCGGATGATGTCCATAAATTCTCAAATTGGACTTGAGTTTAATATTCTGGGGAAATGTTAAATAAATCACAATGATCCCATTCTGAAGACTTTAGTCCACAACCTTGCATGTTCCAGCATCTCAGTTACATCCATGTCCTTTTATTCTAATGTGATGCTGGTTACTGCCTTTTCCATCCAATCAATGAGTTCCTGCTCTCCACCATCTCCGAGTGAAATGAATTCTCCCCTCCTTCTTTCTGGGAATTAGTTTAAATCTAAATCCTCCAGTTTCTGACCTCTCTGTTAATGAATAGCTCCTTCCACTTGATCTGGATTCTTCAGCATTTTATCA
>NW_025130186.1:0-1131 GCF_004010195.1 Chiloscyllium plagiosum | reverse complement strand
GGTTATACAGGAGTTTGCACAAAAATATTGCACATTGTATATCAGGCCAGACAGAAATTCCCAGCGGGCAGATGTGTCAGTGGAGGCTTAAGTGATGCAGGTGGCCAAGTCAAGTTCAGGAGAAGGAAGGAGTCTTTGTGGCATGAAACTCTCAAAAGATAATCTTCAGGAGTTGGAATGGGAGCTGGTGGCAGGGAGATCATCTTCCAGAGCCTGGACATAAGAGCTTGGCAGCAAGGGCACAAGAAGTCAAATGATCTCACACACAACTGGCCCACATTAGTGAAAGCACGTTCACTTTATTTCTCCAATCCACCAGTACACCAGCTTCTCATGCTGCTCAATGCACCACACTCCCATCAACATCCAGTAGTATTCTCTGGCACTCAGGACTGATGCCAAATGTCCAGATCACCAACTCACCCTCATCCACTTACCAATGCTGCCAGCTAAATCTTACCATTGCCATATAATTTCAACTATTCAATGATGGTAAGTATGTCACCCAAAAACAGTATAACACAACTTACAGAAATTTTTCTCTCTACTGCAGGGTAAGGTTGCACACAAAAGAAGCAGAGCTGAACTGACAGGAGGCAAGCACAGCTGCATCATCTTCTGAGCTCTGGAGGAGACGTCTGTCATTGTGGACCCAACTGCATCAGAACTGTGGCATCCAGCATCACCTAGAACTTTTGAAAATGATGGATGTTCCTGCCCTTTTCCCTGTCTAAACTCTTAGATGTTACTCTCCTCATGCTGTTTGGCATGATAAGCAAACTGCAGATGATATGGCCACGGACATCTTGCTTCCCACCCCATCCCTTTCCATCATAGTAACCATTCCTGAGTTTCTACTTTCAGATACCCAAAATTGCCAATTGCCCAGCCACAGCAGGCCCAGCAACAACACGGCGTTGCTGAAGATACCCCATGACTTGAGTGTGTACTCAAAGCCACTAGTTCAGATACTGCCAATGCACATACATCAGAGTTTGGTACAGATGTGTGATCAACACATGGTGAGGCTTCAGGGCAAGATTAGACTAGGATGCGGAGCGCTCAAGTGAGAGCCTTGATAGCATGGCACTCAGGTAAGCACCAAAAGGAATGCTGTAAGATGAAAGTTTT
>NW_025130185.1:0-1131 GCF_004010195.1 Chiloscyllium plagiosum | reverse complement strand
CTGGATTCCCCAGCCTATTGGGTGTCCTGTATTATCACCCAGTCCCTTGGGATCATTCCAGTTGGAGCAAGGCTGGTTGAGACCGACCGCTGCATCCTCCTCAGATGGAGGTTCCATCGACCTGTCCACTGGCCAGGACAAGGTACTGTTGTGGGAACAAGGGCTCTGATAGTCACCTTATGAGGGACATCTTTGCCATCTCGACCAAGGAAATTGGTAGCTTTACCTTAGCTGAAGAAATAATAGTCTGGTTTGGTGTATATTAGGAAGAGTTTGTCAAAATAGGTTACTGAAATGTTACAGCAGGGGGTCTGGTCAGGTCTACAGGAGTAAAGGGTCGACGTTTTGCAAGAGGAGTTGCTTGAGCGCTGTAAAAAATGGGCCAAGTGACTCGAGCACTCGCACTATATGGGAGACAATGGTCCTCAGAATGCTGTTCCCATTGGGCTCTCCCTTAGCTCTATTGTCCATGGTCTTGGTGACAGTATCAGGTTCTGAAAAGAGAAAAGGCCTATAAATGCGCATGGGAAGGGTTCCGTTCCAGGTCCATGTGCCACATAAGGCCTACTGTACGCCAGCCAGTGTTACACCAGCTGTTTGTATACACAGACCCGAAGTTATTGGAAAACGATATTTCTCTTCGCAGGGTCGGCAGTAGGAAGTCTGACGAATAGAATGGAATCGGGGACTGAGGACGGGGAAGTAAGTCATCTCCCGATAGAGAGGAGTAACATTTTACTACCTCTGGGGTGAAGAGCGTTCTGTGGGCCTGTATAAATACGTTGTTTGTGGATTGAGGAGTTTCCCCTATCAGGCTTCCCTTTTCTCAAGTCGGCCAGTCCTGCAAAATGGGATGGTGTTCCTGGGCGTCCTTAAAATATTTACCATAATAACGGGGTTGATCATTTTTATCCTAACTCGGCTTGCGTCTGCAGGTAAGGTAACGACATGGTAACTCCCACTGATTTCTACTGTCCAGATGGACCATCTGGTCTTTCTGATGTAAGAGTCCATTGCAATAATCAATCTTCATCACGTCAAAGGGGTCTGGTCCGGTGCACTGGACGACATCTCCTCAGCATGGGTGGTGGATAATCACTGATCATTCCTGGTCGCATCCATACTTAGTGG
>NW_025130184.1:0-1131 GCF_004010195.1 Chiloscyllium plagiosum | reverse complement strand
AGAATGTGGAGTAGTCAGCGTTTTGGGTATTAATCTTCTTCAGGACTGAAACGTTAACTTCTCCATGAGAAACGATTTATGGGAATGATGCTGGGGGTTGTAGGGTTTGAGCTCCAGGAAGAGGCTGTATAGGCTGGAGCTGTTTTACCTGGAGCATCGGAGGCAGAGGAGTGACCTAATAGAGGTTACAAAATCACGAGGGGCATGGACAGGGTAATAGACAAGGTCTTTTCTCAGGGGTGGGGGAGTCCAGAACTAGAGGGCATAGGTTTAGGGTGAGAGGCGAAATATATTAAAGAGACAACGTCTTCATGCAGGTGGTGGTACATATATGAAATGAGCTGCCAGAATATATGGGTCAGGTGCTGTCAAATGGGACTAGATTAATTTAGGATATCAGGTCAGCATGGACAAGTTGGACTGAAGATTCTGTTTCCATGTTGTACGTGTCTCTGACTACTGGTCCTCATGTAATTTTAAAATAGGGTCCAAGTAACTTTGAATATTTCAATCTTATTGAGCTCACTTCCTGAAAAGTTTCAAATGAATCATCTGAGCGATACTGTTTAAACATGCTAAGTTGGACAAAGTATCCCATCAAGTTCAACACAAACCCAGAGTTGAAGAAGTCAGAAGTCAGAACACCAAGGGGACCAAACTGATCACAATATTCCAGGTGCAACCTTATCAACGTCCTGTATAACTACAACATAACTTGCCAACATCCATACTCAATTCCCTAATTGATGAAGGCCAGTGTGCTGAAACCTTTCTTCACCGCCTTGTGTACCAATGTAATCAGAGATATAGGACCTACTTTAAACTGATCCACAATCCAGCTACTGGGAGCCCAGAAGCAGAGTAGTGCTGCGTGAGTGTGCTGGGCACACAACCCAGAGGTCGATGGGTAAAACCCTTGTGATCCTATTGCCCAATGTCTCCGTAAGCTGCTTTCATTTACAATGTTGCTCTGTTCTGTATGTTGCCTTTGCATCTGCTTCCCACAGCTTCTTCAGTGGAGGAGTGGCAGCTGGAGCCCAGGAGTTCAACGACCCGCAGGAGCTTGAGGAATGTCCAAGCTCCAAGAAGCGGGGGGGAAAGGCTGGAGGCAGGATTTGCTCAAGGATTGTA
>NW_025130183.1:0-1131 GCF_004010195.1 Chiloscyllium plagiosum | reverse complement strand
TTTGTGGATTACACTAAGGTCAGTAGAGTTGTGAATAGTGACAATGGATGTTTTGGGTTACAGAGAGACATAGATAAGCTGCAGAGCTGGGCTGAGAGGTGGCAAATGGAGTTTAATGCAGAAAGGTGTGAGGTGATTCACTTTGGAAGGAGTAACAAGAATGCAGAGTACTGGGCTAATGTATGACTCTTGGTAATGTAGATGAGCAGAGAGATCTTGATGTCCAGATACATAAATCCTTGAAGTCACCCAGGGTGATATGGTTGTTAAGAAAGTATACGGTGTGTTTGGTGTTTTGGGGGGAGGGATTGAGTTTTGGAACCATGAGGTCGTGCTGCACATGTACAAAACTCTAGTGCAGCCACAGTATTGTGTACAATTCTGGTCACCGCATTATTGGAAGGATGTGGAAGCTTTGGAAAGGGTTCAGAGGAGATTTACCAGGATGTTGCCTGGTATGGAGGGAAGATCTTATGAGGAAAGGCTGAGGGATTCGAGGCCGTTTTCATGAGACAGAGAAGGTTGAGAGGTGACCTAATTGAGACATATAAGATAATCAGAGGGTTAGATAGGGTGGACAGTGAGAGCCTTTTTCCTCAGATGGCGATGGCTAGCACGAGGGGACATCGCTTTAAATTGAGGGATGATAGATATAGGACAGATGTCAGAGGTAGTTTCTTTACTTAGAGAGTAGTAGGGTCGTGGAATGCACTGTTTGCAACAGTAGTAGACTCGCCAACTTTAAGGGCATTTAAATGGTCACTGGATAGGCTTATGGATGAGAATGGAATAGCGTAGGTTAGATGGGCTTCAAATTGGTTCTACAGTCAGTGCAACATCGAGGGCTGTAATGTTCTATATGTTCTATATCTGGCAGGTAACCTCACAGCCTTTACAAAGCACGTGGATAAACACTTGAAATGCTTTAACAAACAAGGCTATTGGCCAAGTGCTAGAAAATGGGACTCATGTCGATTGAGAGCAGTATTTTGTTGGTTCTGACTTCAACACTGTATGATTCTGTGTCTTTACTGTTCGGAAATTGGCTCTCAAAATATTTAACATGCAAATTATTCAATGAAATAGAATAGTGATAATTGAGCATCTGCATTATGTGGGAGTTGGTGGCTA
>NW_025130182.1:0-1131 GCF_004010195.1 Chiloscyllium plagiosum | reverse complement strand
TTTCCAGCATTGGCAACATTTTGCCTTTCTCTCGAGACATCAGGCTCAGTGGTTTGCACTGCTGCCTCACAGTTCCAGGGATCCAGGTTCAATTCCAGCCTTGGGTGACAGTCTGTGTGTAGTTTGTACAGTCTCCTGATGTTCTGCATGGATTTCTGTTGTGTGTTCCAGTGTCCTCCCACAGTTCAAAGATGTCACGTTAGGTGGATTAAACATAGTAAATGTGTTATTACAGTGTAGGGTAGGGAGCAGGGTCTGAGGAGAAAGCTCTTGGGAGGGTCAGCACATACTCAATGGGCCAAATGGTCCTTCTCCACATTGTAGGGATTCTATGATCAGGAGTTTTTCCAGGTGGCATCCTCATCTTGTCCATTTTCAGCTGTTCCTTTAACAATCTTCCATTTATCATATAAAGTCACTGCGGAGTTCATTAGCAATTTTACATCATTCAGCTCCATTCCCAATTCCTTCCAGAATAAGGCAGCTCACAAGGCTCCTGCAGCACAACCTGGACAACATCGTGTGGCAGGTAGTACTTACTAATGAAGAAATCACCATTTCCAGCAAGAAAACATTCAACTGCCTGATTATTACAAATGTGGATTTGAGAATGTGGCAGAGACTAGATACTGAGTGACTGTCAAATTCTATCCACCATTTATAAATTAGAAGGTAGATGCAAGTGATGGAAGTTTCCTTCCACAAACAGACATCAATATCTGATCAACTGTTTACTCACAAGCGAAAACTAAGATTTCTGTTAAGCAAAAGTACTGGGAGTTAGAGTACTTCTGTCCCCCAGTACTCCAGACACAGGAAGATCCGAAGAGAAGAACCTACAGCTGCCTGGTTCTGAGATAAGAAGTGTTATTTTGTAAATCTTAATTGGGAGTTTATTGGACTAGTATTATAGAAGGGAAGGTAGAATGTAGGTTAGAGAAAGAAATTGTAAATAGTGGTTAGTTAATTATTCTCTATTATATTTTAAGAAATAAAGTTGCTAATTTTACTTTAAATAGTCCATGGCCATTCGAATCTTTACAGATTACTGCACAGGGTCAATCGTTTCTGTGTTGCTGGTTTTAAATTAAGCAGGAAGGTTTACCCCGTGTCGTAACAAGGGATACCGTA
>NW_025130181.1:0-1131 GCF_004010195.1 Chiloscyllium plagiosum | reverse complement strand
GAAAACCATGTTGGACTGATAGATAGTGGCCTGGTGAGACTTGCGCAGTATTCCATCCTGGATAGATTGCTGGGTTGTACTGAGCCTGGTCTGCACAGTGCTCAATCCTGGAAAGACTGCTGGGTTGTACTGAGCCAGATCTGCACATTGATCCATCCTGGACAGATTGCTCGGTTGTACTGAGCCTGATCTGCACGGTGCTTCACGCTAAGCAGACACCTCACCTGGGCTTATAAGTGTCTGGGCTGCATCTGTGAGGTGGATTGAGTATCCGGTATAATTCCTGATAGAGCCATCACTCCCCCAGCTTGGCGCATTCCGCTGTCAAATCCCATGTTTCTGCAACATGTTGTCCATTAAGTAATTATCCAATTAAAACATGAATATTTGTCCTTCTTTCGATGCTCACGAGCAGACGTTCCTGAACATATATGATGAAACTAGTCTTGATACGAACATTTTCTTATTTTAAAGGTAAATGTGAGGTGCTCTGTTTCAGATGCAATTCGCTTGGTCAAAATATTCAACATTAAGCAAAATACAATATATTCAAACGCAGTAGATAAAATACAACAAAAACAAGAGTAACTTGGAATAACTTAATTCTATTGGAAAACATAACTGAATAATAGATTACTTAACTACTACACAGTAATTGCTCCAATATGGTAAGCCCTTCCTAAAGAGGGGCTTATGCCCGAAACGTCGATTCTCCTGTTCCCTGGATTATGCCCGAAACGTCGATTCTCCTGTTCCCTGGATGCTGCCTGATCTGCTGCGCTTTTCCAGCAAAGCATTTTCAGCTCTGATCTCCAACATCTGCAGACCTCACTTTCTCCCCAATATGGTAACATCCTTGAAACACACACTTTTCACAAAACATTCAGGAAACAGATTGTTTCACATGCAGTTCTCCAATCCAGGAGGAAAGATAATCAAAAGACAATTATGAGAGAAATCTCAGAGAGAGGGTGTGGCAGCCAGGAGATATTTCATGCCATCCAATCCTGCTAAGACCCCAGCAATAAGTGGCTAAATGTAAAAATAAGAATCCTGGTTCTGTGACAGCTTGACCATCACTCCACAGGACCTGGCCAAGGCTGCAAGGACCACAAGGAATGGACTGTATCT
>NW_025130180.1:0-1131 GCF_004010195.1 Chiloscyllium plagiosum | reverse complement strand
TGTGTGATTTAACCCTAGTGTCAGAGTGTGTGTGATTTTACTCCCAGTGTCAGTGTATGTGTGATTTTAACCCCACTGTCTGTGTGAGTGTGTGTGTGTTTTTAACCCCAGTGTCAGTATGTGTGAGATTTGCACCCCAGTGTCAGTGTGTGTGTGTGTGATTTTAACCCCACTGTCAGTGTGTGAGATTGTAATCGCAGTGTCAGTGTGTGTGAGATTTGAACCCCAGTGTCAGTGTGTGTGTGATTTAACCCTAGTGTGTGTGTGTGTGTGTGATTTTAACCCCAGTGTCAGTGTGTGTGATTTTAATCCCAGTGTCAGTGTATGTGTGATTTTAACCACAGTGTGTGTGTGTGTGTGAGATTTTAACCCCAGTGTCAGTGTGTGTGTGATCTTAACCCCAGTGTCAGAGTGTGTGTGATTTTATCCCCAGTGACTGTGTGTGTGTGTGACTTTAACCCCAGCGTCAGTGTGTGTGTGTGTCATTTTAACCCCAGTGTCAGTGTGCGTGTGACTTTAACCCCAGTGTCAGCGTTTGTGTGATTTTAATCCCAGTGTCAGTGTATGTGTGATTTTAACCACAGTGCGTGTGTGTGAGATTTTACTCCCAGCGTCAGTGTGTGTGTGATTTTAACCCCAGTGTCAGTGTCTGTGTGTGTGTGTGTGTTTTAAGCCCAGTCTCAGTGTGTGTGAGATTTTAATACAAGTATCAGTGTGTGTGATTTTAACCCCAGAGTCAGTTTGTGTGTGTGAGATTAATCCCAGCGTCAGTGTGTGATTTTAATTCCACTGTCAGTGTGTGAGATTTTAATCGCAGTGTCAATGTGTGTGTTATTTTAACCCCAGTGTCAGTGTGTGTGTGATTTGAATCCCAGTGTCAGTGTGTGTGTGATGTTAACCCCAGTGTCAGTGTGCGTGATTTTAATTCCACTGTCAGTATGTGAGATTTTACTCCCAGCGCCAGTGTGTGTGTGTGATTTTAACCCCAGTGTCTGTGTGTGTGTGTGTGTGTGTGTGATTTTAACCCCAGTGTCAGCGGGGGTGTGACTTGAATCCCAGAGTCAGTGTGAGAGTTTAACCCCAGTGTCAGGGTGAGAGTTTTACCCCAGTGTCAGTTTGTGTGTGATTTTA
>NW_025130179.1:0-1131 GCF_004010195.1 Chiloscyllium plagiosum | reverse complement strand
AAGTTTTCAAACAGTGCAAAACTAGATTGAGGGACAGGTAGCATTGAAGAGGTGGTTCGGCTACAGGAGGGTGCTCTAGCGCATCTCCTCAACTTCCCATACCTCCGCCCTTGCACTCCACCCTTCCATCTACAGCAAGGATAGAACTCCTTTGTTGCTCGCCTTCCATCAACCTCAGGATACAACGCATCATCCTCCGACATTTCCGCCACTAAGAGTCAGACTTCACCACCTGAGTTTTACTTCCCTCCCGATCCCTATCAGCAGTCTGTAGAGACCATTCCCTTCACAACTCCCTCGTGAAGTTCATGACACCCCCACCCCCACCAAGCCACCTTCCACTCCTGACACCTTCTTTGTCATTACAAGAGGTATGAAACCTGTGTCAACACCTCCCTCTTCACCTCCGTCCAAGGCCCCAAATGATATTTCTACATCAGGCAAAGAACATCATATGCATCCAAACACTTCACCTACTCTGTCCATTGCTCCTGGTCTCCTCTTCGTTGGAGAGACAGGACATCAACTTGCAGAACGGTTCAGGGAACCCTCTCAGACGCACATACCCAACAACCCCAGTTCCCTGTGCTTGAATACTTCAACTCTCCCTCCCACTGCACCAAGGTCATGCAAGTTGTTGGCCTCCTCCACTGCCAAATTCTAACCAACAGTCGTCTGGAGGAAAAAAATCATCATCTTCCGCCTTAGGAACCTCTAAAAATACGGTATCAAGGGCAATTTCACCAGTTTCCTCATCTCCCTTCCCACCACCTTATCCCAGAACTAACCCTCCAACTCGGAACCCCCATTTTTGATTGAACTACCTGTCCATCTTACTTCCCATCTATCCACTCCACCTTCCACTGTGACCTATCACTATCACCACCCACCTTCATCTAGGTATCGCCTTCCAAGCTAACGTCCTCCCAGCCTCAGCCCCTCTCATTTATCTCTCAGCCCCATTTCACCCACCCCACTCATTCGTGATGAAGACTTTATGCCTGAAACGTCGAATCTCCTGCTCCTCGGATGCTACCTGACTGGCTGTGCATTTGTAGCATCACACGTTTTTCCTCTGATCTCCAGCATCTGCGGTATTCACTTTCTCCTGATGAAGGATTTTCACAGGTT
>NW_025130178.1:0-1131 GCF_004010195.1 Chiloscyllium plagiosum | reverse complement strand
ACAGCCCACATCACTCAGGATCCAATATGATCCTAATCCCACAGCCCACGTCACGCTGGACCCAATATGATCCCACATCACGCAGGATCGAATATGATTCGACATCACTCAGGATCCAATATGATCCGACATCACTCAGGATCCAATATGATCCCACTCTCACATTACTCAGGATCCATTATGAGCCCACATCACTCCGTATCCGATATGATCCCACTCCCACAGCCCACATCACCCAGGATCCGATATGATCCCTCTCCTACAGCCCACATCACTCAGGATCCGATATGATCCGACTCCCATAGCCCACATCACTCATGATCCAATATGATCCCACAGCCACAGGCCACATCGCTCAGGATCCGATATGAACCCACTCCCAAGCCCACATCACTCAGAATCTGATATGATCCCACTCCCATAGCCCACATCACTCGGGATCCAATATGATCCCACCCCCCCGGCCCACATCACTCAGGATCCAATATGATCCCACTCTCACATCACTCAGGATCCAATATGATCCCTGTCGCACAGCCCACATCACTCAGGATCCAATATGATCCCAATCACACATCACTCAGGATCCAATATGATCCCAGTCGCACAGCCCACATCACTCAGGCACCAATATGATCCCAGTCACACATCACTCAGGATCCAATATGATCCCACTCTCACATCACTCAGGATCCAATATGATCCCACTCCCATAGCCCACATCACTCAGGATCCAATACGATCCCACTCCCAAAGCCCACATCACTCAGGATCCAATTAGATCCCACTCCAAAAGCCCACATCACTCAGGATCCAATATGATCCCACTCTCACATCACTCAGGATCCAATTTGATCCCACTCCAACATCACTCAGGAACCAATATGATCCCACTCCCACAGCACACATCACTCAGGATCCGATATGATCCCACTCCCACAGCCCACATCACATAGGATCCAATATGATCCCATTCTCATATCAATCAGGATCCAATATGATCCCACTCCCACAGCCCACATCACCCAGGATCCAATATGATCCCACTCCCACAGCCCACATCACTCATGGATCCAATATGATCCTAATCCCACAGCGCACATCACTCAGGATCCAATATGATCCCAATCC
>NW_025130177.1:0-1131 GCF_004010195.1 Chiloscyllium plagiosum | reverse complement strand
GCTAAGATCCTGTTGATTTGTCCTCAATGCAGCATTTTGCAACATCTCCACTTCCTCCTTCCCCAGTAACTGCAAATATCTTGAAAGTGCTGCACAAAATAACATTGAGCCCTTTGCTATTTTCCTGTCTGCTCCATTTTCCTCAGACTTGAGTCGTGCAATGTTGGGGTTTGGTGGATTTCTCGTCTGTCCGTTTGGGGAGATATGGGAGGTAAAATCAATTTTATCAAGCAGCCAATGATTTAGCGTGAGATGGAAGGGGGAACAACCAATCAGTGTGAGTATAAAACTCAGAGAAGAACACAATATGAGAGGTTCAGGGTGCAGTATTTATAGGCTGCCATTTCAGTTTTGTAGATGTGGCCCCAGTGGTCTAATGGATAAGGCACTGGCCTCCTAAACCAGGGATTGTGGGTTCAAGTCCCATCTGGGATGGCTAGCTTTTAAGCCTTGTCTTCCCAGCTGATCTTCTTTGTCTGATGTCAAGTCGATTTCTCATCTCCCCTGGAAACGTCCCCAGGTCTGTGTTGGTTTTGGTAAGATGTTGTGTCAGAAAAATACAGAACTTTGGGGGGTCTGCAGGAGATGGGGCTAAATCACCCTTCTCTCTATGTCGGATTTGGAGGGATCAGTCAAAAGTGTCGTCTTTTTTTGAATAAAATCTCTAACTTGAAATAAACGAAAGAGGTCCCTGTTAGGTAGCTTGTGTTTCTGTGCTAACTGATCGAAGGACATCATTGTGTCTCCCTCAAACAAATCACCCGAGCAAGACACACCCCTAGCTGCCCAATGTTTGGATCCTGAAACTATCATCCCCAGTTGAAAACCCGGCATACCCGGTGTAAGAGAAGATGTCTTGCTAATATTGCCTTCCCTCTGCCGAATTGCCCTCCATGCTTTAACAGTATCGATAACTATTGGGTTATGGCAATATTCCCTAACTGTCCTCATTTTGTCCAAACACAGCAAGCGAGTAAGGGGTCACCTTAGCCTGAGAGGTTTCAATACCTAACCATATTGAAAGAGGGTCCCCACAAACCCAATCACTCATGTAGGATAAAAGTGAGCTTTGTTGGTAGCTTTTAATGTCTGGGAGAGCCACTCCCCCCCAGTCTGTGAGACAATTGCAGT
>NW_025130176.1:0-1131 GCF_004010195.1 Chiloscyllium plagiosum | reverse complement strand
CACTTAATCAAAGAATTAGAACAAATTTGTGAGTTTGATGATGGGCTTTTCTCCAAAACGTTGATTTTCCTGTTCCTCGGATGCTGCTTGACTTGCTGTGTTTTTCTAGCACCACTCTAATCTTGCTCCTAATCACACCCTGTATTTTCAAATGTATATCTTATCTCTCAGAAACTGTTCAAGTAAGTTACCTACTACAGATTTTAGGTTTACTGGTCTACAGTTCCCAGGTTTTTCTTTGTAGACCTTCTTGAGTAAAGACACAGCATTCGCTGTCCTCTAGTCCTTAGTGACCTCGCCCGTTGGCCAGCGCTGATGCAAAAATATTAGCCAAGGCTCCGGCAATTCCTTCTATGTCCTCCTGCAGTGTTCCTAAATATATCTGGTCAGGACCAGGAAATTTATAGAAATATTACAAAATCTGAAAAAGAGGTCTTTTTATTTCAGGTACAAACACCAAAGAAAGGGAAAGTGACACAATGGTGTTTAGCATAACAAATTCGAAAATGTATTAATCATAGGAAATGGCTTCAGAAGAATTTCAGTCATTGTGGAAATCTGAGAATTCTCAGAAATTCACGATTCCGAAACGAGGGCCATGAAACTGGTAAGGAAATCAAAAACAGAACATAAATGCTAACAAACGGCAACAAAAATGCTGCATAAGTCTATAATCTGTATTTCAAAGGAAACAAAATAAAAGCAAGGTCAAATATGAAAATTTGTAATTGGGAGAGGAGAAATTTTGTTGTGACGAACAGGGAAATGTCCAAGAAAATAACCAGTTACTATGCATCTCTCTTCATGGAGGAAGATCCGCAAAATCACCCAGAAATATCAAGTGATCATGTAGGGCTTGTGCAACTGAAGACAAAAAGTCAATTTATATCAGTAACATGGTAGTATTTGAAAGTGCAACTGGATTGAGCATTGTTAAGTCTGACAAACCTGACGTACTTCGTATTAAAATGTCAGACATAAATCAGCAATAGAATCATTAATTGCACTGCCAATGACTGTGTTTTATTTTCCTGTGCATTATGCAGAGGCCGAAAGCCATTGCGGATAAATGGAAGTTAGTAAACGTGGTCCAAACATTATAGATTAATGGAAGGGATCCAAGCTTCTATA